>NC_090760.1:66573899-66631399 GCF_036898095.1 Palaemon carinicauda | reverse complement strand
GAGAGAGAGAGAGAGAGAGAGAGAGAGAGAGAGAGAGAGAGAGAGAGAGACTCATTACAGAAAACTTACTCCAGGTAAATTAGATGAGAGAGAGAGAGAGAGAGAGGAGAGAGAGAGAGAGGAGAGAGAGAGAGAGAGAGAGAGAGAAATAAGATATGAATAAGATAAGTAATGATTTGTGATAAAAAGTTATCACCTGAATTCTGAAATGAAAAAGAAAAAAAAAATAGAGAGGAAAATAAAGAAAAAACAGATTTTAAAATCGTTTAATGAAAATAAGAAAACGAATAAGGGAAAAGGCAACAAGATGGAAATAGAAAAAAAAGGAATAAAGTAATATCCCGAAATTGAATGGAATAGGTGATGAGCTGGGGTGGGGATGGGGAGGTGGTTAAGTCAGGTTGGGTGTTGTATGGATGGGGTGTTGGGGTTGGGTGGGTGGGAGTGGGTAATTAAAACGGTCGATTTTGCGAGGCAAAACTGACGGGAAACGAAGAACTATTTTAACTGATTTTGAATAATCTAGGTTATTAAGATCTTATGTAATTGCTAACATTCTCTCTCTCTCTCTCTCTCTCTCTCTCTCTCTCTCTCTCTCTCTCTCTCTCCTCTCTCTCTCTCTCTCTCTATATATATATATATATATATATTTATATATATATATATATATATATATATATATATATATATATATATATATATATTTATATACATGATTCATATATATCTATATACATACATACATATATATATATATATATATATATATATATATATATATATATATATATATATATATATATATATATATATAAGAATGGGTCCCTAGAGATTGCAAGAGAAGCAGAGGAAGGGAAGAAAGAATATTCACGAACTAAGAAAGTTTGCCGGTGTGGACTGGCATAAAAGACCATAAACAGACAAAAGTGGAAGGACATGTCTGAGGCCTTTGTTCTGCAGTGGACTAATAATGGCTTATGACACACGGACACACACACACACACAAACACACACACACACACATATATATATATATATATATATATATATATATATATATATAAATATCTATATATATTCATATATTGAAATATATGTATGTATTATCATTATTATAAATTGCTAAGCTACAACTCTAGTTGGAAAAGCAGGATGCTATAAGCACAGGGGCTCCAACAGGGAAAATAGCCCAGTGAGGAAAGGAAACAAGGAAAAATAAGATATTTTAAGAACAGTAACTTTGAAATAAATATTTCCTATATAAACTATAAAAACTGTAACAAAACAGATGAAGAGAAATTAGATAGAATAGTGTGCCCGAGTGTACCCTCAAACAAGAGAACTCTACCCAAGACAGTGGAAGACCATGGTATAGAGGCTATGGCACGACCCAAGACTAGAGAACAATGGTTTGATTTTGGAGTGTCCATCTCCTAGAAGAGCTGCTTACCATAGCTAAAGAGTCTCTTCTACCCTTACCAAGAGGAAAGTAGGCCACTGAACAAATACAGTGCAGTAGTTAACCTCTTGAGCGAAGAAGAATTGTTTGGTAATCTCAGTGATGTCAGGTGTATGAGGACAGAGGAGAATCTGTAATGAATATTCCAGACTATTTGGTGTATATGTAGGCAAAGGGAAAGAACTGCAACCAGAGAGAAGGATCCTCTGTAGTACTGTCTGGCCAGTCAAAGGACCCAATAACTCCCTAGTGGTAGTATCTCAACGGGCGGCTGGTTGCCCTGGCCAAACCTACTACCTATGTAGTAATTGAATTAGGCTCAGACATCTTCAGTAGTATTTTTATAAAAACACCTAGAAATCTTTTTATCATTAATTCTTTTGTTTTTAGCTTTTTTTCTAATTTTCGTTTCAATGTGTGCAGTTTAGTTATATAAGGAATAAGGATTTCTTTGCAATGATGCCCTGACGAAAGCCTTTAGTGCTTGGCTGAAACAGCTGTCGGTAAATGTTAGAAAAAAAAATCATCTTTTTTCTTCTAAAGAAATATACTTATGAAGATAAGAAAAGATACACAATTACTTTAGAATTTAATGAAAAGTACCTTAGTGGATTACTATGCTCACTCAAAGATCATATTTCGGAGTGGTAAGGCATGGAACCCTGGACGGAAGTGGAAAAACTCTTCCAACTGCAGCTAAACTGAAACAACTTTATCATCAACTGATAATTGACCGAGAGAATGTCTATGCCCCAAAAGAGTATGAGAAAACATATTTGGCAAAAATCAAAATACTCATATCCATCCCAGATTAATTCTTCATCTAAATGACTGCGGTTCTGCGATGTTTACTTTCTTCTATTTGAGAAGAAGAAGAAGAAGAAGAAGAAGAAGAAGAAGAAGAAAGTAAACATATTCTATCATCGAGATGGTAAGAAGAAGAAGAAGAAGAAGAAGAAGAAGAGAAGAAAGTAAACACATTTTGTTATCTGAGTTGGTCGAGAGGACCACTCCCGGCGAGGTCTAGATACTATGGCAGATCTGTTTTGTTTTGTTTTGATTTTTTGCTTGTGGTTCTTGCGCTGTTTATATTCTGAACGGTGAGGATGCAAGAGGAGAAGGAGATGAAGCCGAGAATAATAGAAGGGGAGGAGAGGGAATTACAAGAAAACAAACAGATGGAATAAAGAAAATATAGAGATATTGTAGTAACTATTAGTAGGAAGCGTTTTATTCTATGCCATATATCTAATATTATAAAAATAGGCTAGAGACCTCAGATTTCGTAACGAGAGAGAGAGAGAGAGAGAGAGAGAGAGAGAGAGAGAGAGGAGAGAGAGAGAGAGAGAGAGATTACAGAAAACTTCCTCCAGGTAAATTAGATAAATGTGTGTGAGAGAGAGAGAGAGAGAGAGAGAGAGAGAGAGAGAGAGAGAGAGAGAGAGAGAGAGAGAGAGAGAGAGAGAGAGAGAACTCATTACAGAAAATTTCCTCCAGGTAAACTAGATAAATGAGAGAGAGAGAGAGAGAGAGAGAGAGAGAGAGAGAGAGAGAGAGAGAGAGAGAGAGAGAGAGAGAGATTACAGAAAACTTCCTCCAGGTAAATTAGATAAATGTGAGAGAGAGAGAGAGAGAGAGAGAGAGAGAGAGAGAGAGAGAGAGAGAGAGAGAGAGAGAGAGAGAGATTACAGAAAACTTCCTCCAGGTAAATTAGATAAATGTGTGTGTGAGAGAGAGAGAGAGAGAGAGAGAGAGAGAGAGAGAGAGAGAGAGAGAGAGAGAGAGAGAGAGAGAGAGAGAGAGAGAGAGAGAGAGAGAGAACTCATTACAGAAAATTTCCTCCAGGTAAACTAGATAAATGAGAGAGAGAGAGAGAGAGAGAGAGAGAGAGAGAGAGAGAGAGAGAGAGAGAGAGAGAGAGAGATTACAGAAAACTTCCTCCAGGTAAATTAGATAAATGTGAGAGAGAGAGAGAGAGAGAGAGAGAGAGAGAGAGAGAGAGAGAGAGAGAGAGAGAGAGAGAGAGAGAGAACTCATTACAGAAAATTTCCTCCAGGTAAACTAGATAAATGTGTGTGTGTGTGAGAGAGAGAGAGAGAGAGAGAGAGAGAGACGGAGAGAGAGAGGAGAGAGAGAGAGAGAGAATAGATCGATAATTGCATAACATTGATGATTGTCAACTTTCTCCTACCTATACTTGAAGATCGCTCTGAAGCAAAGCCCAAGTTACAAAATATCATTCCCCAAGTAATTATCTATAACCTTAAGCGAATGTATTGGTGCACTGAACTTGATTACCAAAATGAAGATTATAAGTAATATTAAGTCAAGGAATGTATTCCTGTAGTATTCCTCTATGTAATATTATGTACCATCCTGTAGACTCCAATGGCATTACCTTACGTTATTCAATCCTATCGAATCCAGTAGCATCGTGGGATAGAATCCTGTAATCTTTCTAAAAACAAAACAGAATCCGATACAATCCGAAAGTTTCCTTCACAATCCAAAATCATATAAGAACAGGATCCCGCAATATCCTATAGGATACCAACGAAATCCTCGGTCCTTTCTCGTCCCGAATTCAGATCCTAATCCCATCCTTCAATTGGAGGATTTGGGGCGAGCAGGAGAGCGATGGAGGGAGGAAATGTATCCTGAATCCTATTAAAGGATTTATGTTGCCTCATGTCAATGATTCAATCCTTTCTTCTGTTTTCCCCAATTCACGGACGCAAAGGTATCGTGTCCTTGCTGCTGGTTGGATGTCACTCGCTTTGGATTTTTATCCTTACCTTTGCTTATCTTTTCTTAACTCTTTCTTTTCCGTAATTTCGCCAAATAATTTGTTATCACGAATTCACTGGATATCTTATCTCTGTCCTCAGTTCCAGTTTCATGAGAATAGATACTCACCGGAACGTCAACCGGGCAAGCCCAATACCCTATTGTGGTGCACAACCATAGCAGTGACCTCCACGGTAAACAGATTAAAATCACGGTTCCAGGTGGGGATGGATCTGCTGCCATGCCAATGCTAGGCAGATACGTTACCACTGCACTAGCAAGGAGGCTAGTACAGTGGTAATGTGTTGAGGACGTCATAAATTATGTAACTGAATTAAGATAAGTATTTCATGAAGTTATTCGCGATTGAGAGTCCGCATGAAAATACGATAGCTCTCTTGATTTCATGGAACGTATATTGAAATCATTAGAGTTCAATGCCATTTATTTCCTTGGTATTTATTTCTATGTTAACTTGAAAATTATCACAACTCTGTACAGCAAATTCCATGTACCACTTAAAATTACCTTTAATTCCTTAATACTACTCTCTTTGCATCAATTCCATACCCTGAATGCAGATCTGGGGTTGCTGAATCTCTTAATAGAGATCTAGCTAAAATTAGTGCATGGTGCACATTATGGGGGATGAAGTTGAATCCTAACAAAATTTTATGTTGACTGACATAGGTCTCTCTTCATATTTTCATACTGATGTTTAAATGCTTTAGATTTTTTATTCATTTATTTCCGTATTTCCTCTGCTCACATAGTTACCTCCACTATTGAAGGCCTTTGTCTTGAAGCAACCTGCTTTTCCAACTAGGGATGTAGCTTATATGTAATAATAATGATTAAAATGTATCTTATAAAATACGCAAAATATTCCTGATAGTTAAGGTATTTTAGGGTGCTTTAAAAAAAACCTTCTTTTCGCACTCGGTTACTTTCAGTTATACCCTTGGGCTTATATCATCCTGCTTTTCAAACTAGGGTTATAGTTTAGTTATCACTAATAACTATAAGGTATCTTATAAAATACGTAAAATATTCCTCATATGTCAGGTATTTCAGGTGGATTTTAAAACCATTCAATGTACTTACAACACTACAGATTATGAAAACATGTCAAAAGATGAGTATTTTCGATTCCTTTGTGATGAGCTGAGAGAAGGTTGTGACTCAAAGACAAGATGAAAGCAACTGAGTCACTTTATTACAGAACACTCGACTTTATATACAAAAACTCAATGCAACAGGAAATTTTCTGTTCAAAACCGACACCGCATCGGTTAACAGTTAACGGTGACAAAAACATACATGTTATTTCAGGTTCTTTTCAGTGCGAGGGGAGAGCGAAGATACAAGCATAATATATACAAAAAATTAAATGTCGTTACTATGTACGATCGTGTGACACACGGTTGGTACACCTTTTAAGTGAACATGTCACTCTCGATAGCTACTTTTAATTTCGTTTCCCGAGCCTCCGGCTTATAACCCAGCAATGAGTAAACACATCGAGTAATAACTCATTCAATACCATTCATCACGGGTGCCGGATGGGAGGGTCACGTTCGCAAACGTTTGATATATTGAACGTTATGTACCTCTAGTATTTCAGGGTTAAACGTTTGATTGTTCTGTATGAGTTTGATTTAGTTCTCTTCTGGAACGTTCATAAACCTTGTCTGAGTAAGTGTACAGATACATTTTGGAAACAAGCGTTAAATTTATTCCGTCTAGGGAATATGTATGACAAGGGATGCTTAATACAGATACACACACACGCACACACAAACACACACACACACACACACACACAAACACACACACACATATATATATAGATATACATATATATCATCTCTCCTACGCCCATTGACGCAAAAGGTCTCGGTTAGATTTCGCCAGTCTTCTCTATCTTGAGCTTTTAAATCAATACTTCTCCTACTTTGCGCTCCATAGTTCTTAGCCATGTAGGCCTGGGTCTTCCAACTCTTCTGGTGCCTTGTGGAGCCCAGTTGAAAATTGGGTGAACTAATCTCTCTTGGGGAGTGCGTAGAGCATGCCCAAACCATCTCCATCTACACCTCACCATGATCTCATCCACATATGGCACTCTAGTAATCTCTCTTATAGTTTCATTTCTACTCCTGTCCTGCCATTAAACTCCCAATATCCTTCTGAGGGTTTTGTTCTCAAATCCACAAGATCTATTGGAGATTGTTTCATAGACATACCATGATTCATGTCCATACAGTAACACCGATCTCACTAAACTGATATATAGCCTGATTTTTTTTTCAATCTTTCATTAAACTTCAATTCTAAAGACCCTGTATTAGAGATCATAGTTCCTAAACATTTAAATGATTCCACCTCATCAATTATTTCACCCTCCAATGATACTTCATCTTCCCTTACGCATTCCGTTCTCATCATCTCCTTCTTCTATTTATCTTTAACCTAACTTTATGTGATATTTCATGCATTCTGGTAAGCAAGCTTTACAAGTCTTGTGGTGTTCTGTTAATAAGGACAGCATTATCAGCATACTCTAGGTTAGCTAATTTCCTGTTACCAATACAGTCCAATCCTTCTCCACCATCCACAACTGTTCTATGCATTACAATATATATATATATATATATATATATATATATATATATATATATATATATATATATATATATATATATATATATATATATATATATATATATATATATATATATATATATATATATATATATATATTACTAACACTCGTGATTTTAATCACTGTAGATATCAACCACAATGACATTTAATATCGAAATATACCTTTATGAATGTATATCCACTCGAAATTTATTTGTAATAAATGCTTCCCAAAAGTGGAATTCAATAAAGGCCATTGTAATATTTACACACACACACGTATATATATATATATATATATATATATATATATATATATATATATATATATATATATATATATATATATATGTATATGTATACATATATATGTAAAAAAAATAGAACAGACAGTATACTTTTGACATTCCTTGAAAAGTCAAACACTTGCGGATAAGACATGACATTGAAAAATTAATGCCCCTAAAAGTAGCATGAGTTACAGACTTTCTTATGCAAAATCACGGACCGTGATATTTTGAATGAAAGGCGGCCTCACGCTCTCTTTGAGTAAATCAGGTTTATTTTGCTATTGCTATGATCCCAGAAGGAATTACCCTTAGTTCGGCGAGGATTAAAGGCACATGAGAGGCTTCTATATTTATGTAGGTCAGTTTAGATGGGAAGAACATGGCTGTGTCTTGGAGGAATAGGCTGTGTTAGAAAAGGAATCAGAGTTATAATTGAGCTTTCCTAGGCTTCGAAAATGTTTACCAAATAAATGCTGTTTATATTATAGTTACTACTGATCGGAGAGTTGCTATATATCAAATTCACGCACATAGATTTATGTTGAATTATTGTACTCTAACAAACAGAATACGTGTATTTTGTTAGACGTTGTACTCTGTCAAACAGAATAATTTCATTAGATTATGCTATTGCAAACAGAACACATGTATTTTGTCATAATCATATATGTACTCTGGCAAACAGAATACATGTATTTTTTCATACTCATATAATGTACTCTGGCAAACAGAATACATGTAATTTGTCATACTCATACATGTATTCGGGCCAACAGAATGCATGTAATTTGTCATAATCATATATGTACTCTAGCGAACAGAATACTCATATTTTGTCATACTCATATATGTACTCTAGCAAACAGAATACATGTATTTTGTCAGACTCATGTAATTTACTCTGGCAAACAGAAAACATATTTTTTTCATAATCATACATGTACTCTAGCAAATAGAATATATGTATGTCATACTCATATATGTACTCTGGTAAACAGAATACATTTAATATGTCATACTCATATATGTACTCAGGCTAACAGAATACATGTATTTTGTCATACTCATACAATGTACTGTGGCAAACAGAATACATGTACTTTGAGGTAAATGCGCTGTAGTCGACTATTCAGACATAAAGCCATACATAGGATGGAATTATCGACTCTTCAGACACAAAGCCATAAAAAGGAGGAATTTGTCGACTATTCAGACACAAAGCCATAAAAAGGAGGAATTTGTTGACTATTCAGACATAAAGCCATAAAAAGGATGAAATTATTGACTATTCAGACATAAAGCCATAAAAAGGAGGAAATTATCGACTATTCAGACACAAAGCCATAAAAAGGAGGAATTTGTTGACTATTCAGACATAAAGCCATAAAAAGGAGGAATTTGTTGACTATTCAGACATAAAGCCATAAAAAGGATGAAATTATTGACTATTCAGACATAAAGCCATAAAAAGGAGGAAATTATCGACTATTCAGACACAAAGCCATAAAAAGGAGGAATTTGTTGACTATTCAGACACAAAGCCATAAAAAGGAGGAATTTGTTGACTATTCAGACATAAAGCCATAAAAAGGATGAAATAATTGACTATTCAGACATAAAGCCATAAAAAGGAGGAAATTATCGACTATTCAGACACAAAGCCATAAAAAAGGAGGAATTTGTTGACTGTTCAGACATAAAGCCATAAAAAGGAGGAATTTGTTGATTATTCAGACATAAAGCCATAAAAAGGAGGAATTTGTTGATTATTCAGACATAAAGCCATAAATAGGATGAAATTATCGACTATTCAGACATAAAGCCATAAAAGGGAGATAATTATCGACTATTCAGACACAAAGCCATAAAAAGGAGGAATTTGTTGACTATTCAGACATGAAGCCATAAATAGGATGAAATTATCGACTAATCAGACATAAAGCCATAAAGAGGAGGAAATTACTGACTATTCAGACACAAAGCCATAAAAAGGCGTAAATTGTCGACATATTTCAGACATAAAGCCATAAATAGTATGGAATTATCGACTATTCAGACACAGAGCCATAAAAAAATGAAATCATCGACTATGCAGACATTAAGCCATAAAAAGTATGAATTGGTTGAGTATTCAGACATAAAGCCATAAATAGGATGGCTTTATCGACTTTTCAGACACAAAGCCATAAAAAGGAGGAATTGGTTGACTATCCATATATAAAGCCATAAAGGAGGAAATTACTGACTCTTCAGACACAAAGCCATAAATAGGATGGAATTATCGACTTTTCAGACACAAAGCCATAAAAAGGAGGAAATTGTCGACTATTCAGACATAAAGCCATAAATAGGATGGAATTATCGACTATTCAGACACAAAGCCATAAAACAGATGAAATTATCCACTATTTAGACACAAAGCCATAAAAGGAGGAAATTATCGACTATTCAGACACAAAGCCATAAAAAAGGAGGAATTTGTTGACTATTCAGACATAAAGCCATGAATAGGATGGAATTATCGACTATTCAGACATAAGGCCATAAATAGGATGAAAAACTTCGACTATTCAGACATAAAGCCATAAAAAGGAGGAAATTACTGACTATTCAGACACAAAGCCATAAAAAGGAGGAAATTGTCGACTATTCAGACATAAAGCCATAAATAGGATGGAATTATCGACTATTCAGACATAAAGCCATAGAAGAGTTGAAATCGTCGACTGTGCAGACATCTATAAAAAGTATGAACTTGTCGGCTATTCAGACATAAAGCTATACAAAAGATAAAATTGTCGGGTATTCAAATATAAATCCACAAAAAGACGAAAATTTCCGACTATTCAGAGATATGAAATCATAAAAATGCTGAAGTTGTTAATTACTCAGAGATATAAATCGACAGTACGTAGGAATTTGTCGAATATTTAGATATAAATCAGGAAAAAAGGCTAAAGATACTTAACTATTCATAGATATAGTCTTTCAATTCGTCACATAAATCCTTTAAAAGATTATTAGCACAACTTCTTCCTCTCAATCCAGAAAAGGAAAAAAATTAACTTCTTCCTCTCAATCCAGAAAAGGAAAAAAGTTAACTTCTTCCCCTCGACCCAGAAAGGGAAAAACGCGAACTTCTTCGTCTCAATCTGGAAAAAGAAAAAAATTAACTTCTTCCTCTCAATCCAGAAAAGGAAAAAAGTTAACTTCTTCCCCTCAACCCAGAAAGGGAAAAACGGAAACTTCTTCGTGTCAATCCAGAAAAAGAAAAAAAGTTAACTTCTTCGTCTCAATCCAGAAAAGGAAAAAAGTGAACTTCGTCTGAATCCAGAAAAGGAAAAAAGTTAACTTCTTCCTCTCGATCCAGAAAGGGAAAAATGTGAACTTCTTCGTCTCAACCCAGAAAAGAAAAAAAGTGAACTTCTTCGTCTCAATCCAGAAAAAGAAAAAAAGTTAACTTCCTCTCGACCAGAAAGGAAAATGGGTGAACTTCTTCCTCTCGATCCAGAAAAGGGAAAAAAATGAACTTCTTCTTCTCGATCCAGAAAGGGAAAAAAGGGAACTTCTTCCTCTTGACCCAGAAAAGGAAAAAAAGTGAACTTCTTCCTCTCAATCCAGAAAAGGGAAAAAGTGAACTTCTTTCTCTCGATCAATAAAGGGAAAACAGTGAACTTCGTCTCAATCCAGAAAAGAAAAAAAAGTGAACTTCTTCGTCTCAATCCAGAAAAGAAAAAAAAAGTTAACTTCTTCGTCTCAATCCAGAAAAGGAAAAAATAGTGAACTTCTTCCTCTCGACCAGAAAAGGAAAAAAGTGAACTTCCTCTCGACCAGAAAGGAAAAAAGATGAACTTCTTCGTCTCAATCCAGCAAAGGAAAAAACAGTGAACTTCTTCCTCTCGACCAGAAAGGAAAAAAGTGAAATTCTCCCTCTCAATCCAGCAAAGGAAAAAAAAAGAGAACTTCTTCCTCTCGACCAGAAAGGAAAAAAGTGAAATTCTCCCTCTCAATCCAGCAAAGAAAAAAAAAAGAACTTCTTCCTCTCGACCAGAAAGGAAAAAAGTGAAATTCTCCCTCCCAATCCAGCAAAGGAAAAAAAAGAGAACTTCTTTCTCTCGACCAGAAAGGAAAAAAGTGAAATTCTCCCTCTCAATCCAGCAAAGGAAAAAAAGAGAACTTCTTTCTCTCGACCAGAAAGGAAAAAAGTGAAATTCTCCCTCTCAATCCAGCAAAGGAAAAAAAAGAGAACTTCTTTCTCTCGACCAGAAAGGAAAAAAGTGAAATTCTCCCTCTCAATCCAGCAAAGGAAAAAAAAGAGAACTTCTTTCTCTCGACCAGAAAGGAAAAAAGTGAAATTCTCCCTCTCAATCCAGCAAAGGAAAAAAAAGAGAACTTCTTTCTCTCGACCAGAAAGGAAAAAAGTGAAATTCTCCCTCTCAATCCAGCAAAGGAAAAAAAAAGAGAACTTCTTCTTCTCGACCAGAAAGGAAAAAAGTGAAATTCTCCCTCTCAATCCAGCAAAGGAAAAAAAAGAGAACTTCTTCTTCTCGACCAGAAAGGAAAAAAGTGAAATTCTCCCTCTCAATCCAGCAAAGGAAAAAAAAAAGAGAACTTCTTCTTCTCGACCAGAAAGGAAAAAAGTGAAATTCTCCCTCTCAATCCAGCAAAGGAAAAAAAAAGAGAACTTCTTCCTCTCGACCAGAAAGGAAAAAAGTGAAATTCTCCCTCTCAATCCAGCAAAGAAAAAAAAAAGAACTTCTTCCTCTCGACCAGAAAGGAAAAAAGTGAAATTCTCCCTCCCAATCCAGCAAAGGAAAAAAAAAGAGAACTTCTTCCTCTCGACCAGAAAGGAAAAAAGTGAAATTCTCCCTCTCAATCCAGCAAAGAAAAAAAAAAAAAGAACTTCTTCCTCTCGACCAGAAAGGAAAAAAGTGAAATTCTCCCTCCCAATCCAGCAAAGGAAAAAAAAGAGAACTTCTTTCTCTCGACCAGAAAGGAAAAAAGTGAAATTCTCCCTCTCAATCCAGCAAAGGAAAAAAAAAGAGAACTTCTTCTTCTCGACCAGAAAGGAAAAAAGTGAAATTCTCCCTCTCAATCCAGCAAAGGAAAAAAAAGAGAACTTCTTCTTCTCGACCAGAAAGGAAAAAAGTGAAATTCTCCCTCCCAATCCAGCAAAGGAAAAAAAAAGAGAACTTCTTCCTCTCGACCAGAAAGGAAAAAAGTGAAATTCTCCCTCTCAATCCAGCAAAGAAAAAAAAAAGAACTTCTTCCTCTCGACCAGAAAGGAAAAAAGTGAAATTCTCCCTCTCAATCCAGCAAAGGAAAAAATAGTGAACTTCTTCCTCTCGACCAGAAAGGAAAAAAGTGAAATTCTCCCTCTCAATCCAGCAAAGGAAAAAATAGTGAACTTCTTCCTCTCGACCAGAAAGGCAAAAAGTGAAATTCTCCCTCTCAATCCAGCAAAGGAAAAAAAAGAGAACTTCTTCCTCTCGACCAGAAAGGCAAAAAGTGAAATTCTCCCTCTCAATCCAGCAAAGGAAAAAAAAGAGAACTTCTTCCTCTCGACCAGAAAGGCAAAAAGTGAAATTCTCCCTCTCAATCCAGCAAAGAAAAAAAAAGAACTTCTTCCTCTCGACCAGAAAGGAAAAAAAGTGAAATTCTCCCTCTCAATCCAGCAAAGAAAAAAAAAAGAACTTCTTCCTCTCGACCAGAAAGGAAAAAAAGTGAAATTCTCCCTCCCAATCCAGCAAAGGAAAAAAAAGAGAACTTCTTTCTCTCGACCAGAAAGGAAAAAAGTGAAATTCTCCCTCTCAATCCAGCAAAGGAAAAAAAAGAGAACTTCTTTCTCTCGACCAGAAAGGAAAAAAGTGAAATTCTCCCTCTCAATCCAGCAAAGGAAAAAAAAAGAGAACT
The DNA here is from genome assembly GCF_036898095.1 of Palaemon carinicauda. Classification (NCBI taxonomy): domain Eukaryota; kingdom Metazoa; phylum Arthropoda; class Malacostraca; order Decapoda; family Palaemonidae; genus Palaemon; species Palaemon carinicauda. The sequence continues at coordinate 66,618,307 of NC_090760.1, read as the reverse complement.
TCTTCTTCTCGACCAGAAAGGAAAAAAGTGAAATTCTCCCTCTCAATCCAGCAAAGGAAAAAAAAAGAGAACTTCTTCTTCTCGACCAGAAAGGAAAAAAGTGAAATTCTCCCTCTCAATCCAGCAAAGGAAAAAAAAAGAGAACTTCTTCTTCTCGACCAGAAAGGAAAAAAGTGAAATTCTCCCTCTCAATCCAGCAAAGGAAAAAAAAAGAGAACTTCTTCCTCTCGACCAGAAAGGAAAAAAGTGAAATTCTCCCTCTCAATCCAGCAAAGAAAAAAAAAAAGAACTTCTTCCTCTCGACCAGAAAGGAAAAAAGTGAAATTCTCCCTCCCAATCCAGCAAAGGAAAAAAAAAGAGAACTTCTTCCTCTCGACCAGAAAGGAAAAAAGTGAAATTCTCCCTCTCAATCCAGCAAAGAAAAAAAAAAAGAACTTCTTCCTCTCGACCAGAAAGGAAAAAAGTGAAATTCTCCCTCCCAATCCAGCAAAGGAAAAAAAAGAGAACTTCTTTCTCTCGACCAGAAAGGAAAAAAGTGAAATTCTCCCTCTCAATCCAGCAAAGGAAAAAAAAAGAGAACTTCTTCTTCTCGACCAGAAAGGAAAAAAGTGAAATTCTCCCTCTCAATCCAGCAAAGGAAAAAAAAGAGAACTTCTTCTTCTCGACCAGAAAGGAAAAAAGTGAAATTCTCCCTCCCAATCCAGCAAAGGAAAAAAAAAGAGAACTTCTTCCTCTCGACCAGAAAGGAAAAAAGTGAAATTCTCCCTCTCAATCCAGCAAAGAAAAAAAAAAGAACTTCTTCCTCTCGACCAGAAAGGAAAAAAGTGAAATTCTCCCTCTCAATCCAGCAAAGGAAAAAATAGTGAACTTCTTCCTCTCGACCAGAAAGGAAAAAAGTGAAATTCTCCCTCTCAATCCAGCAAAGGAAAAAATAGTGAACTTCTTCCTCTCGACCAGAAAGGCAAAAAGTGAAATTCTCCCTCTCAATCCAGCAAAGGAAAAAAAAGAGAACTTCTTCCTCTCGACCAGAAAGGCAAAAAGTGAAATTCTCCCTCTCAATCCAGCAAAGGAAAAAAAAAGAGAACTTCTTCCTCTCGACCAGAAAGGCAAAAAGTGAAATTCTCCCTCTCAATCCAGCAAAGAAAAAAAAAGAACTTCTTCCTCTCGACCAGAAAGGAAAAAAAGTGAAATTCTCCCTCTCAATCCAGCAAAGAAAAAAAAAGAACTTCTTCCTCTCGACCAGAAAGGAAAAAAAGTGAAATTCTCCCTCCCAATCCAGCAAAGGAAAAAAAGAGAACTTCTTCCTCTCGACCAGAAAGGAAAAAAGTGAAATTCTCCCTCTCAATCCAGTAAAGGAAAAAAGAGAACTTCTTCCTCTCGACCAGAAAGGAAAAAAGTGAAATTCTCCCTCTCAATCCAGCAAAGGAAAAAAAGAGAACTTCTTCCTCTCGACCAGAAAGGAAAAAAGTGAAATTCTCCCTCTCAATCCAGCAAAGGAAAAAAAAGAGAACTTCTTTCTCTCGACCAGAAAGGAAAAAAGTGAAATTCTCCCTCTCAATCCAGCAAAGGAAAAAAAAGAGAACTTCTTTCTCTCGACCAGAAAGGAAAAAAGTGAAATTCTCCCTCTCAATCCAGCAAAGGAAAAAAAAGAGAACTTCTTTCTCTCGACCAGAAAGGAAAAAAGTGAAATTCTCCCTCTCAATCCAGCAAAGGAAAAAAAAGAGAACTTCTTCCTCTCGACCAGAAAGGAAAAAAGTGAAATTCTCCCTCTCAATCCAGCAAAGGAAAAAAAAAGAGAACTTCTTCTTCTCGACCAGAAAGGAAAAAAGTGAAATTCTCCCTCTCAATCCAGCAAAGGAAAAAAAAGAGAACTTCTTCTTCTCGACCAGAAAGGAAAAAAGTGAAATTCTCCCTCCCAATCCAGCAAAGGAAAAAAAAAGAGAACTTCTTCCTCTCGACCAGAAAGGAAAAAAGTGAAATTCTCCCTCTCAATCCAGCAAAGGAAAAAAAGAGAACTTCTTCCTCTCGACCAGAAACGAAAAAAGTGAAATTCTCCTTCTCAATCCAGCAAAGGAAAAAAAAGAGAACTTCTCCCTCTCGACCAGAAAGGAAAAAAGTTAAATTCTCCCTCTCAATCCAGCAAAGGAAAAAAAAGAGAACTTCTTCCTCTCGACCAGAAAGGAAAAAAGTGAAATTCTCCCTCTCAATCCAGCAAAGGAAAAAAAAGAGAACTTCTTCCTCTCGACCAGAAAGGAAAAAAGTGAAATTCTCCCTCTCAATCCAGCAAAGGAAAAAAAAAAGAACTTCCTCTCGACCAGAAAGGAAAAAAGTGAAATTCTCCCTCTCAATCCAGCAAAGAAAAAAAAAAGAACTTCTTCCTCTCGACCAGAAAGGAAAAAAGTGAAATTCTCCCTCCCAATCCAGCAAAGGAAAAAAAAGAGAACTTCTTTCTCTCGACCAGAAAGGAAAAAAGTGAAATTCTCCCTCTCAATCCAGCAAAGGAAAAAAAAGAGAACTTCTTCCTCTCGACCAGAAAGGAAAAAAGTGAAATTCTCCCTCTCAATCCAGCAAAGGAAAAAAAAGAGAACTTCTTCCTCTCGACCAGAAAGGAAAAAAGTGAAATTCTCCCTCTCAATCCAGCAAAGAAAAAAAAAAAAGAACTTCTTCCTCTCGACCAGAAAGGAAAAAAGTGAAATTCTCCCTCCCAATCCAGCAAAGGAAAAAAAAAGAGAACTTCTTTCTCTCGACCAGAAAGGAAAAAAGTGAAATTCTCCCTCTCAATCCAGCAAAGGAAAAAAAGAGAACTTCTTCCTCTCGACCAGAAAGGAAAAAAGTGAAATTCTCCCTCTCAATCCAGCAAAGGAAAAAAAAGAGAACTTCTTCCTCTCGACCAGAAAGGAAAAAAGTGAAATTCTCCCTCCCAATCCAGCAAAGGAAAAAAAAGAGAACTTCTTCCTCTCGACCAGAAAGGAAAAAAGTGAAATTCTCCCTCTCAATCCAGCAAAGAAAAAAAAAAAGAACTTCTTCCTCTCGACCAGAAAGGAAAAAAGTGAAATTCTCCCTCCCAATCCAGCAAAGGAAAAAAAAAGAGAACTTCTTTCTCTCGACCAGAAAGGAAAAAAGTGAAATTCTCCCTCTCAATCCAGCAAAGGAAAAAAAAAGAGAACTTCTTCTTCTCGACCAGAAAGGAAAAAAGTGAAATTCTCCCTCTCAATCCAGCAAAGGAAAAAAAAGAGAACTTCTTCTTCTCGACCAGAAAGGAAAAAAGTGAAATTCTCCCTCCCAATCCAGCAAAGGAAAAAAAAAGAGAACTTCTTCCTCTCGACCAGAAAGGAAAAAAGTGAAATTCTCCCTCTCAATCCAGCAAAGAAAAAAAAAAGAACTTCTTCCTCTCGACCAGAAAGGAAAAAAGTGAAATTCTCCCTCTCAATCCAGCAAAGGAAAAAATAGTGAACTTCTTCCTCTCGACCAGAAAGGAAAAAAGTGAAATTCTCCCTCTCAATCCAGCAAAGGAAAAAATAGTGAACTTCTTCCTCTCGACCAGAAAGGCAAAAAGTGAAATTCTCCCTCTCAATCCAGCAAAGGAAAAAAAAGAGAACTTCTTCCTCTCGACCAGAAAGGCAAAAAGTGAAATTCTCCCTCTCAATCCAGCAAAGGAAAAAAAAGAGAACTTCTTCCTCTCGACCAGAAAGGCAAAAAGTGAAATTCTCCCTCTCAATCCAGCAAAGAAAAAAAAGAACTTCTTCCTCTCGACCAGAAAGGAAAAAAAGTGAAATTCTCCCTCTCAATCCAGCAAAGAAAAAAAAAGAACTTCTTCCTCTCGACCAGAAAGGAAAAAAAGTGAAATTCTCCCTCCCAATCCAGCAAAGGAAAAAAAGAGAACTTCTTCCTCTCGACCAGAAAGGAAAAAAGTGAAATTCTCCCTCTCAATCCAGTAAAGGAAAAAAGAGAACTTCTTCCTCTCGACCAGAAAGGAAAAAAGTGAAATTCTCCCTCTCAATCCAGCAAAGGAAAAAAAGAGAACTTCTTCCTCTCGACCAGAAAGGAAAAAAGTGAAATTCTCCCTCTCAATCCAGCAAAGGAAAAAAAAGAGAACTTCTTTCTCTCGACCAGAAAGGAAAAAAGTGAAATTCTCCCTCTCAATCCAGCAAAGGAAAAAAAAGAGAACTTCTTTCTCTCGACCAGAAAGGAAAAAAGTGAAATTCTCCCTCTCAATCCAGCAAAGGAAAAAAAAGAGAACTTCTTCCTCTCGACCAGAAAGGAAAAAAGTGAAATTCTCCCTCTCAATCCAGCAAAGGAAAAAAAAAGAGAACTTCTTCTTCTCGACCAGAAAGGAAAAAAGTGAAATTCTCCCTCTCAATCCAGCAAAGGAAAAAAAAGAGAACTTCTTCTTCTCGACCAGAAAGGAAAAAAGTGAAATTCTCCCTCCCAATCCAGCAAAGGAAAAAAAAAGAGAACTTCTTCCTCTCGACCAGAAAGGAAAAAAGTGAAATTCTCCCTCTCAATCCAGCAAAGGAAAAAAAGAGAACTTCTTCCTCTCGACCAGAAACGAAAAAAGTGAAATTCTCCTTCTCAATCCAGCAAAGGAAAAAAAAGAGAACTTCTCCCTCTCGACCAGAAAGGAAAAAAGTTAAATTCTCCCTCTCAATCCAGCAAAGGAAAAAAAAGAGAACTTCTTCCTCTCGACCAGAAAGGAAAAAAGTGAAATTCTCCCTCTCAATCCAGCAAAGGAAAAAAAAGAGAACTTCTTCCTCTCGACCAGAAAGGAAAAAAGTGAAATTCTCCCTCTCAATCCAGCAAAGGAAAAAAAAAGAACTTCTTCCTCTCGACCAGAAAGGAAAAAAGTGAAATTCTCCCTCTCAATCCAGCAAAGAAAAAAAAAAGAACTTCTTCCTCTCGACCAGAAAGGAAAAAAGTGAAATTCTCCCTCCCAATCCAGCAAAGGAAAAAAAAGAGAACTTCTTTCTCTCGACCAGAAAGGAAAAAAGTGAAATTCTCCCTCTCAATCCAGCAAAGGAAAAAAAAAGAGAACTTCTTCCTCTCGACCAGAAAGGAAAAAAGTGAAATTCTCCCTCTCAATCCAGCAAAGGAAAAAAAAGAGAACTTCTTCCTCTCGACCAGAAAGGAAAAAAGTGAAATTCTCCCTCTCAATCCAGCAAAGAAAAAAAAAAAGAACTTCTTCCTCTCGACCAGAAAGGAAAAAAGTGAAATTCTCCCTCCCAATCCAGCAAAGGAAAAAAAAAGAGAACTTCTTTCTCTCGACCAGAAAGGAAAAAAGTGAAATTCTCCCTCTCAATCCAGCAAAGGAAAAAAAGAGAACTTCTTCCTCTCGACCAGAAAGGAAAAAAGTGAAATTCTCCCTCTCAATCCAGCAAAGGAAAAAAAAGAGAACTTCTTCCTCTCGACCAGAAAGGAAAAAAGTGAAATTCTCCCTCCCAATCCAGCAAAGGAAAAAAAAGAGAACTTCTTCCTCTCGACCAGAAAGGAAAAAAGTGAAATTCTCCCTCTCAATCCAGCAAAGGAAAAAAAGAGAACTTCTTCCTCTCGACCAGAAAGGAAAAAAGTGAAATTCTCCTTCTCAATCCAGCAAAGGAAAAAAAAGAGAACTTCTCCCTCTCGACCAGAAAGGAAAAAAGTGAAATTCTCCCTCTCAATCCAGCAAAGGAAAAAAAAGAGAACTTCTTCTTCTCGACCAGAAAGGAAAAAAGTGAAATTCTCCCTCTCAATCCAGCAAAGGAAAAAAAAAGAACTTCTCCCTCTCGACCAGAAAGGAAAAAAGTGAAATTCTCCCTCTCAATCCAGCAAAGGAAAAAATAGTGAACTTCTTCCTCTCGACCAGAAAGGAAAAAAGTGAAATTCTCCCTCTCAATCCAGCAAAGGAAAAAAAAGAGAACTTCTCCCTCTCGACCAGAAAGGAAAAAAGTGAAATTCTCCCTCTCAATCCAGCAAAGGAAAAAAAAGAGAACTTCTTTCTCTCGACCAGAAAGGAAAAAAGTGAAATTCTCCCTCTCAATCCAGCAAAGGAAAAAAAAGAGAACTTCTTCCTCTCGACCAGAAAGGAAAAAAGTGAAATTCTCCCTCTCAATCCAGCAAAGGAAAAAATAGTGAACTTCTTCCTCTCGACCAGAAAGGAAAAAAGTGAAATTCTCCCTCTCAATCCAGCAAAGGAAAAAAAGAGAACTTCTCCCTCTCGACCAGAAAGGAAAAAAGTGAAATTCTCCCTCTCAATCCAGCAAAGGAAAAAAAAGAGAACTTCTCCCTCTCGACCAGAAAGGAAAAAAGTGAAATTCTCCCTCTCAATCCAGCAAAGGAAAAAAAAGAGAACTTCTTTCTCTCGATCCAGAAAGGGAAAAAAAGTGAACTTCTTCCTTTCGATCCAGATAAGGAAAAAAAAGGTGAACTTCTTCCTCTCGACCCAAAAAAGGAAAAAATTGAGCTTTTTCCTCTCTATACAGAACATAAAAAAATAACTTCTTTCTCTCAATCCAGAAAGGGAAAAAAAGTGAACTTCTTCCTTACGATCCAGATAAGGAAAAAAAAGGTGAACTTCTTCCTCTCGATCCAAAAAAGGAAAAAATTGAGCTTTTTTCTCTCTATACAGAACATAAAAAAATAACTTCTTTCTCTCGATCCAGAAAGGGAAAAAAGTGAACTTCTTCCTTTCGACCCAGATAAGGAAAAAGTGACCTTCCTTTCAACACAGAAGAGGGAAATTGAACATCTTCCTCTCGATCAAAAAAAAGAAAAAAAAAAGAAAAAAAAAGCGAACCTCTCGATCCAGATTCGATTATGTTTTAGAAGCATCTCCAGATAATTTTTTCCCGGTGAAGTCCTTAAGAGAAACAAACTAGAAAAAAGCCCCCCCCCCCCAAAAAAAAAAAAAAAAACTAGTACATTAGACGTCATTGATCTGAAATAAGGAATCACTCTATGTCCTCGGGTACAATCGGAGGACAATTCCATTATACCATGTGAAAGGGTCCAATAGCCATAATTGCAGGTCACGAGAGGGAGATAAGTCCTTTGGGTAAGAAAATGATTGGACGATTGCTCCTATAACTGAGAAGGAGGAATTAGTACTGGGTGGTTAATGTTTTCATTTGCTGGGAGGTGGATAGATATACGGTATCATTCATTCTATATAGACGCAAATGATAGAGTTAATAACCATGAAGGCAAGTGAGTTGATTGATAGATTTGAAGTTTTTTGGCATCCTGAGATCGAGGGTCATTGATGATGATATCGTTTATTATAAGTAAAGAATAAAATAATATTCAATTAAAACCATAAAAGCAAATATGTCATCATAAAAGTTGAATAACTTTCAGGAGATCTGCTTCTGAAATAAATCTAAAAATACCGCTAGCACTGAATTGACATCATGTCCAAGAATCTTGGCAAGGTTGAACCTGCCATCCTCACCCTCGTGTCTCAAACAGATATCTATTTCTTTCCGGGCTAGATACTAATGTACAGCAGCTATTCACACGTAGATCTCATTTATCACCGGGTAAGAAAATTGGAACCAATTGGTTGATACGCAAAGACACACACACACACACTTATACTAGCTACTCAATCCACACACGATACCGGATGAGTAATTTGGAAACGAGTTATCGTTTATTATTTCCTTTCCTCACTGGGCTATTTTTCCCTGTTGGAGCCCTTGAGCTTATAGCATCTTGTTTTTCCAACTAGGGTTGGAGCTTAGCTAATAATAATAATAATAATAATAATAATAATAATAATAATAATAATAATAATGTGGGTGATTGATACAAAATGGCAACTCAGGTGGAATAGATGCCATATGGCACTTGGCACGAAGCTTGGAAACAAGTGATGTGCAGATGTTATATGAGAGCCTACCCAGGTCCTGAATATTTTTACAGATGTTCCTTTTTTTCGCCGTTCAGGAATGGCAGGAGCAAGGGACAGTGACATTGCCCTATCGAACAGGACAATGCCCTATAGACTGACCATATATACAGTACATATGGTCAACGCCTAAGCTCCCTCTCCATCCAAGCTAAGACCAAAGAGGGCCAGACAATGGCTGCCGATGACAGCAGATAGACCTATAAGCACTTCCAAAGACCCCATCCTTAGCTCACAAGGATGGCGAGGTTGCAGTGACCAAAGAAACTAACGAGTTTGAGCGGGACTCGAACCCCAGTCTGGCGTTCACCAGTCAGGGACGTTGCAACAACGGCAAATATACAAATGTGGTTACATGTCATGTTATAGCCCTATGGTAATACAGAAAAAAAAATCTAATTGTTTTATTGAGATGTCGAATGAATTAGCAACAATATGCCAGAGGGCGTGGCGTACATGCCAGGTAAAAACAAATCCACATTTTTCATCTATGTAGTAAACCCTTTTTTGTAGTTAAAAGGAATTTTACATTCGAGTAGAAGACTTTACAGATTACACACAGATGTTGCCTGAAGATGTTTATCTTTTAGCTGAGTCAATTTTCATCTTTGTAAACCATATTTTGACCATTTCTAAAGACTTCTGGATTGATAGCATAAGTACTACATATGAAATGACTGTTTCATGATGTCTGAGATTTGTAAAATATTACCCTACCCCCCTTCATCCCTAAATAAAATAACTCAATAATCTTTGCAAGTCACAAATAATATATACTTATTAACATTATTTGAATATCTAAGTAAAAAGACAACAACTTTCAAACTACAAGGGGAAAACGAGATAATTGTGCAGACATTAACTTCCTAACAATCGTTAGATAATCTGATATCCAATATACTGTAATTAGAGCCCTTATCTGAGTGGAGGTATCTTAACGTGGTGAAAGGGTTTGTACATCACCATGATCAGCAAAGCTGCACTAGTCAGGAACAGACACCATCAACAAGCTCTTCTAAGAGAACACTCCAAAATCAAACCATTGTTCTCTAGTCTTGGGCAGTGCTATAGCCTCTGCAACATGGTTTTCCACTGTCTTGGGGTAGAGTTCGCTTGCTTGAGGATACACTCGGGTACACTGTTCCTCTTGTTTAGTTAAAGTTTTTTATAGCTTACAAGGAAATATCTATTTCAATATTGTTAATGTTATTAGAATATTTTATTTTTCCTTGTTTCCTTCTGACACTGTGATATTTTCCCTGCTGGAGCCACTGGGATTATAGCATCATGCTTTTTCAACTAGGGTTGTAGCTTAGAAAGTAATGATAATAATCATAATAATAATAATAATAGTCAGGAACACATATACTAGGTTGGTTTACTGTGAACGACCAGACGAAAATCTTACACCACCACCAATCCGTGGTGGCCAGCGTGGTTATTAAGACTAGACAAAGCCCAGATATGAAATGACATGTCTGAGGCCTTTGAACTGCAGTGGACTAGAAACGGTTGCATTTGTTGTTTTTGCATAATCTGAGCATGATTCCGACGAGGTTGCATCATTATTGGAACCTGATTGCCCCTGGTAAGAATAATTGAAATACTGAAATATTATCGAAGCTTGATTACCTCGAGGTTATGACTTCAAACTTCACAGGACTCTGACCAGCTTTTCCAATTTCCTGGAAGATGAAGCAACTCGCTTAAATCTATTTTTTGGGGGGGGGGAAAAATTGGAAATTCTATTGAAGTGCAAAAGTCTTTGGAGAAAAACGATGAAATTCAATCGAAGTGCAAAGTCTTTGGGGTCAAAAGATTTGTTACAAACGTGACTTTGATACTTTCATGTCTTGTTATTGGTTTTGCTTTCAACTTCGGTGGACGGATCAAATGTCTACATGTTTTTTATCTTACCATTGCTGTTCTGTTGACACTTGGAAATGACTTAACGTTTTTTTGTCTGGAAGTATCAATCAGACAACCAATGATACACGTTTTTTTTGTCTGGAAGTATCGATCAGACAGCCAATGATAAACTTTTTTTTTTCTTCTGGAAGTATCAATCAGACAACCAATGATAAACGTTTTTTGCCAGGAAGTATCAATCAGACAACCAATGATACACGTTTTTTGTCTGGAAGTATCAATCAGGCAACCAATGATACACGTTTTTTGTCTGGAAGTATCAATCAGACAACCAATGATAAACGTTTATTTTGTCTGGAAGTATCGATCAGACAGCAAATGATAAACTTTTTTTTTCTTCTGGAAGTATCAATCAGACAACCAATGATAAACGTTTTTTGTCTGGAAGTATCAATCAGACAACCAATGATAAACGTTTATTTTGTCTGGAAGTATCGATTAGACAGCAAATGATAAACTTTTTTTTTCGTCTGGAAGTATCAATCAGACAACCAATGATACACGTTTTTTTGTCTGGAAGTATCAATCAGACAACCAATGATAAACGTTTATTTTGTCTGGAAGTATCGATCAGACAGCAAATGATAAACTTTTTTTTTCTTCTGGAAGTATCAATCAGACAACCAATGATAAACGTTTTTTGTCTGGAAGTATCAATCAGACAACCAATGATACACGTTTTTTGTCTGGAAGTATCAATCAGACAACCAATGATACACGTTTTTTGTCTGGAAGTATCAATCAGACAACCAATGATTTTTAGTTTCCAAAATAGATACTCTAATATTTGGTAAAATAAATATTTTATGATTTTCTAATGTAAAATGTTAAGATTTTCCGAAATAAATATCGTTTTTAAAAATGAATATTTCATGATTTTCTAATATAGAAATGCTAAGATTTTCCTAAGTAAATAATTTGTTTTCCAAAATGAACATTTAAAGATTTTTTCCAATGTAAAAATATCAAGATTTTCCGAAATAAATATTCTGTTTTAAAAATTAATATTCAAAGATTCTTTCCAATATAAAAACATCAAGATTTTCCGAAATAAATATTTTTTCTCAAAGGAATATTTCAAAATTTTTCCTATACAAAAATATCAAGATTTTCGGAAGAAAATACTTTGCTTTCCAAAATGAATATTTCGAGATTTTTTCCAAAATAAAAATGTTAAGGTTTTCTGAAATAAACATTTTGTTTTCTAAAATGAACATTTCAAAACTTTTCCTATACAACAATATCAAGATTTTCTGAAGTAAATATTTTGTTTTCTGAAATTAATATTTCATAATTTTTTTTTTCAAATATAGAAATATCAAGATTTACTGAAATAAATAACTTGCATTCTAAAATGAATATTTCAAGATTTTTTTTCCAAAATAAAAATGTTAAGGTTTTCTGAAATAGATATTTTGTTTTCTGAAATGAATATTTCAAGATTTTTTTTTCAAATATAAAAATATCAAGATTTACTGAAATAAATACTTTGCTTTCTAAAATGAATATTTCCAGATTTTTTTCTAATATAAAAATGTTAAAGTTTTCTGAAATAAATATTTTGTTTTCTAAAATGAACATTTAAAGATTGTTTTCCAATATGCAATATAAAGATTTTCCGAACTAAATGTGGTGAGATTTATCAAGATAATTTTGAATTTGGAAACATATGTTCAGATTTTGTAAAATACATAAATTTATATTGAGATTTTTCCACAATTTATATTTCGAGATTTTCCAATATGAATATGATGAGATTTAAACAAATAAATATCTTAAGATTTTTAAAAATGAATATCTTGAAATTTTAAAAAAACAAATATTTTGAGATTTTCAAAAATAATTTTAAGTTTCCAAAATAAATAATTCAAATTTTTCTAAAATTAAGTATATCAGAATTTTCCAAAATTAATATTTTGAGATTTTCAAGATAAGATTAGAATATTTTGAAAAAAAAAATATTTCAAATTTTCCCAAATAAAATATTTTGAGATTTTCGAAATAAGATTAGAATTTTTTGAAAAAAAAATAATTTCAGATTTTCCCAAATTAAATATTTTGAGATTTTCCGAAATAAATATGTTTAGAATTAGGTTGCTTAACCTGTTGATACTTCAGACCTACATAATTCTCGCGATTTTGAGGACAATTTTTTTCTATCACCCCATTTTTAATGAGTGGCCTATGTGATAACGTCCCTGCCTGGTGATCGTTAGACTGCAGTTTGAGACACGCTAAAACTCGTTAGTTCCTTTGGTCGCTGCAACCGCACTATCGTTGTGATCTAAGGATGGGGTGTTTGGGTGAGTCTATAGGTCTATCTGCTGAGTCTCAGAGACATTACCTGGCCATCCCTGGTCCTAGCTTGGGGGGAGAAGTGGCTTGGCCCCTGATCATACGAGTATGCGTATATAGTTAGTCTCGAAGGGAATTTCCCGTTTGCTAGAATAATGTCACTGTCCCTTCTCTCTACTATTCATGAGCGGACTTTAAGACATTTTTTTTTATTCTATGGTCCAGGCCTGGGAGCCAATTCCCCCTAATGTGTATCTGAGGATAGTGACCAGTAAATTCCACTAAGGAAAATTCCACTTCGGTAAATTCCACTAAGGAAAACTCCACTTTGGTAAATTCCACTAAGGAAAATTCCATTTCGGTAAATTTCAGTGAGGAAAATTCCCCTTCGATAAATTCCACAAAGGAAAATTCCACAAAGGAAAATTCCACTTTGATAAATTCCACTTTGGCAAATTCCACTTCGGTAAATTTAACTTTGGTAAATTCCACTTCGGTAAATTTAACTTCGGTAAATTCCACTTCGGTAAATTTAACTTTGGTAAATTCCACTTAGGTAAATTCCACTAAGGAAAATTCCACCTCGGCAAATTCCACAAACGAAGATTCCACTTCGGTAAATTCCACTAAGGAAAATTCCCCTTCAGTAAATTCCACTAAGAAAAATTCCACTTGGGAAATTCGACCAAGGAAAATTCCACTTCGGTAAATTCCATTTCAGTAAATTTAACTTTGGTAAATCCCAATAAGGAAAATTCCACCTCGGAAAATTCCACAAACGAAGATTCCACTTCGGTAAATTCCACTAAGGAAAATTCCCCTTAAGTAAATTCCACTAAGAAAAATTCCACTTGGGAAATTCGACCAAGGAAAATTCCACTTCGGTAAATTCCATTTCAGTAAATTTAACTTTGGTAAATCCCAATAAGGAAAATTCCGTCTCGGCAAATTCCACAAAGTAAAATTCAGTTTTGGCAAATTCCACTTCGGAAAATTCCACTAAGGAAAATTTCACCTAGGAAAATTCCACTTAGGCAAATTCCACTTCGGTAGATCTAACTTCGGTAATTCCACTTTGGTAAATTCCACTAAGAAAAATTCCACTTTGAGAAATTCCACTAAGGAAAATTTCACCTAGGCAAATTCCACCTAGGAAAATTCCACTTCGGTAAATTCCACTAAGGAAAATTTCCCCTCGGCAAATTCCACAAAAGAAGATTCCACTTTGATACATTTAGCTTCGGTAAATTCCACTAAGAAATATTCCGCTTTGGTAAATTCCACTACGGAAAATTCCACTTTGGCAAATTCTAATAAGTAAAATTCCACTTGGGAAATTCCACTAAGAAAAATTCGACTGAGGAAAACTCCACCTCGGCAAATTCCACAAAAGAAGATTCCACTTCAGTAAATTAACTTCGGTAAATTCCACTAAGAAAAATTCCACTTCGGTAAATTCCACTACGGAAAATTCCACTTAGGCAAATTCCACTTTGGTAAATTTAACTTTGGTAAATACCACTAAGGAAAATTTCACTTCAGCAAATTCCACTAAGGAAAATTCCCCTTCGTTAAATTCCACCAAGAAAAATTCCACTTCGGCAAATTCCACTAAGGGAAATTCCACTTTGGCAAATTCCACTTCGGTAAGTTCCACTTCAGCAAATTCCACTTCAGTAAATTCCACTAAGGTAAATTCCACTTTGATAAATTCCACTAAGGAAAATTCCACTTTAGCAAATTCCACTTCAGTAAATTCCACTAAGGTAAATTCCACTTTGGCAAATTCCACTAAGGATAATTCCACTTCGGCAAATTCCACTTTGGTAAATTTAACTTTGGGAAATTCCACTAAAGAAAATTCCGCTTCGGTAAATTTCGCAATAGAAGATTCCACTTTAGTAAATTCCACTAAGGAAAATTCCACTTCGGTAAATTCCACTTTGGTAAATTCCACTTAGGTAAATTCCACCTCGGCAAATTCCACAAACGAAGATTCCACTTCGATAAATTCCACTAAGGAAAATTCCTCTTCAGTAAATTCCATCAAGAAAAATTCCACTTAGGAACTTCGACCAAGGAAAATTCCACTTCGGTAAATTCCATTTCAGTAAATTTAACTTTGGTAAATCCCCAAAAGGAAAATTCTGTCTCGGCAAATTCCACAAAGCAAAATTCAGTTTTGGCAAATTCCACTTCGGAAAATTCCACTAAGGAAAATTTCACCTAGAAAATTCCATTTAGGCATATTCCACTTCGGTAAATCTAACTTCGGTAATTCCACTTCGGTAAATTCAACTAAGGAAAATTCCACTTTGAGAAATTCCACTAAGGTAAATTTCACCTAGGAAAATTCCACTTAGAAAAATTCCACTTCGGTAAATTTAACTTTGGTAAATTCCACTAAGGAAAATTTCACCTCGGCAAATTCCACAAAAGAAGATTCCACTTCGATAAATTTAACTTCGGTAAATTCCACTAAGAAATATTCCACTTTGGTAAATTCCACTACGGAAAATTCCACTTTGGTAAATTCTAATAAGGAAAATTCCACTTGGGAAATTCCACTAAGAAAAATTCGACTGAGGAAACTTCCACCTCGGCAAATTCCACAAAAGAAGATTCCACTTCAGTAAATTAACTTCGGTAAATTCCACTAAGAAAAATTCCACTTCGGTAAATTCCACTACGGAAAATTCCACTTAGGCAAATTCCACTTTGGTAAATTTAACTTTGGTAAATACCACTAAGGAAAATTTCACCTCGGCAATTTCCACAAAAGAAGATTCCACTTCGATAAATTTAACTTCGGTAAATTCCACTAAGAAATATTCCACTTTGGTAAATTCCACTATGGAAAATTCCACTTTGGCAAATTCTAATAAGGAAAATTCCACTTGGGAAATTCCACTAAGAAAAATTCGACTGAGGAAAATTCCACCTCGGCAAATTCCACAAAAGAAGATTCCACTTCAGTAAATTAACTTCGGTAAATTCCACTAAGAAAAATTACACTTCGGTAGATTTCACTACGGAAAATTCCACTTAGGCAAATTCCACTTCGGTAAATTTAACTTTGGTAAATACCACTATGGAATATTCCACTTCAGCAAATTCCACTAAGGAAAATTCCCCATCGGTATATGCCACAAAGGAAAATTCCACTTCGGCAAATTCCACTAAGGGAAATTCCACTTTGGCAAATTCCACTTCAGTAAGTTCCACTTCAGCAAATTCCACTTCGGTAAATTCCACTAAGGTAAATTCCACTTTGATAAATTCCACTAAGGAAAATTCCACTTTAGCAAATTCCACTTCAGTATATTCCACTAAGGTAAATTCCACTTTGGCAAATTCCACTAAGGAAAATTCCACTTCGGCAAATTCCACTTTGGTAAATTTAACTATAGTAAATTCCACTTTGGCAAATTCCACTAAGGAAAATTCCACTTTGATAAATTCCACTAAGGTAAATTCCACTTTGGCAAATTCCTCTAAGGAAAATTCCACTAAGGAAAATTCCACTTCGGTAAATTCCACTAAGGAAAATTCCACTTCGGTAAATTCCACTTTGGCAAATTCCACTAAGGAAAATTCCACTTCGGTAAATTTAACTTCGGTAAATTCCACTAAGGAAAACTCCACTTCGGTAAATTCCACTAAGGAAGATTCCACTTTGGTAAATTCCACTAAGGAAAATTCCACCTTGTAAATTCCACGACGACATATTCCACGAAGGTGAATTCCCCAACATTAAAACTAGAAAACATGTTACACACCAAACAATAAATTAGTAGTCAGGTTTCTTCAACTTGAGTTAAAGGCCCTTGTTACATACTGCCTAACAAATTATTCGTTACATAAAATATGTGTATAAGCTTAATTTACTCTTTGCTAAACTGATTCTTACTGAGAGGTTTTACTTTTCCTCATTCAACTTTGAACTTTGAAGCCGTCAGCAACATGTGTAACTTCAGAGGAAAACACACGTGAGCTTTGCCATGAAGAGAATATATATATATATATATATATATATATATATATATATATATATATATATATATATATATATATATATATATATATATATATATATATATATATATATATATATATATATATATATATATATATATATATATATATATATATATATATATGCAAACAGAATGGAAGTGAGAGCAGTAAAACGGAAAATATATTGGCATTGTGAGAGTTTTTACGAAGGTTGCCGGACAAGACTACAAGCAAACGAGCCGTAACCAGAGAGAGGGATCCAATGCATTACTCTCTGGCCAGTCAAAGGATCCAATAACTCTCTAGCGGTAGTATCTCAAGAGGCTCCTAATAAATGTTCTAAAGGGTTTCAAAGGCCGCTCATGAATGGCAGAGGCAAAGGGCAGTGACATTGCCCTATCCAGCAGGACAGTGCCCTAGAGTCTGACCATATCATGATCAGTACCCAAGCCCCTCTCCACCCAAGCTAGGACCAAGGAGGGGCAGGCAATGGCTGCTGATGACTTAGCAGATAGGCTCCCCCAAGCAATTTATCCTTTGCTCACAAAGATGGTGAGGTTGCAGTGACCAAAGTAACTAACAAGTTTGAGCGGGTTTCGAACCCCAATCTGACGATTACTAGGCGAAAACGCTACAACTAGGCCACCACAACCCGACTATTAGGATTTTCAATGAACATACGTAAGTGGGGGTAGCAGCATGCTTTAGGAATTTCAGCACTTCTGTCTTGTAGGTCAGGGTTTGAAATTTCATATACAGTTAAATTTTTCTTTTTAAATTTATTAAACTTTTATTGTATGAACAAAATGTGAACATTTGTAGATTTATCCTTACGTCCGCAAATAATTTTTATCTTGTTTAAATAAAATGTGAGCAAAACGTATTATATTTCATATAACGCATTTTTAAAAAAAATTATATTGGACACTTTAAAATTTGCCGCAATAAAGGTAAAATTCCTGAAATAAATGTTGCCAGGGAATTCACTGTTTTAAAGAAGGTTATATTGACGAAAAGGAGTGACATTACGGTCACCAAACCGTCAAAGTAGGGTAGAAATTACGGTCGCCTGTATTTTACTGAAATACGGCTGAGAACATCATACTTTTTCGGGGAATTTACGATTATAATTACTATCATAACCATGGGGTTGTGATAGTCTTAGACGAAGTAATACTGACAAATTCGTATCTGAAACAATTAATTTGCATACTAAAATAGAAATGACTATCTTCCTCCAGAATCTAGATCAGCAGTTTTCGTCACCAAGGAATTAGAAAAATAAAACAAAAGTTTCAATTTAACCACCTTTCCCCATCGGGTGATGGCGTGCTAAATATCTCCTCTCCCCATTCCTACAATCGAGCAAAATATCCTTTCGACAACTTTCCCTTAAAAATGAAAAATTTCCCCTGCCCCTTCACTCATGAACCCCTTTCCCTCCGTCAGAACTTCCTAATCTCTTACCCCTGATCTTCTCTTTCCACTTACCCGCTCGAATTCCCTGCACCCCTTTTTCTTTCCCGCCAGTCCCTTTGTCATTGCTAGGCCATCATTTTTCTTCTCTCGCGTAAAATCTCCCCGCACGATTTTTGTCTCTTCGCCCGGGAGGAAGGGGAGTTGGGGGGGGGGGGGGGGGAGGAGGAGGAGGAGGAGGGAGAGCAAAGGAGGATATGGAGAAGGAGGAAGAAGATCAGGAGGAGGATATGGAGGAGGAGGAAGAAGAGCAGGAGGCTATGGAGGAGGCGCAGGGAGAGTAAGGGGAGGATATGGAGGAGGAGGAGGAGGAGGAAGAGCAGGAGGAGGATATGGAGGAGAAGGAGGAAGAGCAGGGGGAGGATATGGAGGAGGAGGAAGAAGAGCAGGGGCAGGATATGTAGGAGGAGGAGGAAGAGCAGGTGGAGGAATATGGAAAAGGATGAAGAAGAGCAGGGGGAGGATATGGAGGAGGAGGAGGAGGAAGAGCAATGGGAGGATATGTAGGAGGAGGAGGAAGAGCAGGTGGAGGAATATGGAAAAGGAGGAAGAAGAGCAGGGGCAGGATATGGAGGAGGAGGAGGAAGAAGAGCAATGGGAGGATATGTAGGAGGAGGAGGAAGAGCAGGTGGAGGAATATGGAAAAGGATGAAGAAGAGCAGGGGGGAGGATATGAGGGAGGAGGAGGAAGAGCAGTGGGAGGGTATGGAAGAGGAGGAAGAAGAGCCAGGGGAGGATATGGAGGAGGAGCAGGAGGAGGAGGAAGAGCAGGTGGAGGATATGGAAGAAGAGGAAGAAGAGCCAGGGGAGGATATAGAGGAGGAGGAGGAAGAGCAGTGGGAGGGTATGGAAGAGGAGGAAGAAGAGCCAGGGGAGGATATGGAGGAGGAGGAGGAGGAAGAGCAATGGGAGGATATGTAGGAGGAGGAGGAAGAGCAGGTGGAGGAATATGGAAAAAGGATGAAGAAGAGCAGGGGGGAGGATATGAGGGAGGAGGAGGAAGAGTAGTGGGAGGGTATGGAAGAGGAGGAAGAAGAGCCAGGGGAGGATATGGAGGAGGAGCAGGAGGAGGAGGAAGAGCAGGTGGAGGATATGGAGGAAGAGGAAGAAGAGCCAGGGGAGGATATAGAGGAGGAGGAGGAAGAGCAATGGGAGGAATATGGAAAAGGAGGAAGAAGAGCCGGGGGAGGATATGTAGGAGGAGGAGGAAGAGCAGGTGGAGGATATGGAAGAAGAGGAAGAAGAGCCAGGGGAGGATATAGAGGAGGAGGAGGAAGAGCAATGGGAGGAATATGGAAAAGGCTGAAGAAGAGCAGGGGGGAGGATATGAGGGAGGAGGAGGAAGAGCAGTGGGAGGGTATGGAAGAGGAGGAAGAAGAGCCAGGGGAGGATATGGAGGAGGAGGAGGAGGAGGAGGAAGAGCAGGTGGAGGATATGGAAGAAGAGGAAGAAAAGCCAGGGGAGGATATAGAGGAGGAGGAGGAAGAGCAATGGGAGGAATATGGAAAAGGAGGAAGAAGAGCCGGGGGATGATATGTAGGAGGAGGAGGAAGAGCAGGTGGAGGATATGGAAGAAGAGGAAGAAGAGCCAGGGGAGGATATAGAGGAGGAGGAGGAAGAGCAATGGGAGGAATATGGAAAAGGAGGAAGAAGAGCAGGGGCAGGATATGGAGGAGGAGGAGGAGGAAGAGCAATGGGAGGATATGTAGGAGGAGGAGGAAGAGCAGGTGGAGGAATATGGAAAAGGATGAAGAAGAGCAGGGGGGAGGATATGAGGGAGGAGGAAGAAGAGTAGTGGGAGGGTATGGAAGAGGAGGAAGAAGAGCCAGGGGAGGATATGGAGGAGGAGCAGGAGGAGGAGGAAGAGCAGGTGGAGGATATGGAAGAAGAGGAAGAAGAGCCAGGGGAGGATATAGAGGAGGAGGAGGAAGAGCAATGGGAGGAATATGGAAAAGGAGGAAGAAGAGCAGGGGGGAGGATATGAGGGAGGAGGAGGAAGAGCAGTGGGAGGGTATGGAAGAGGAGGAAGAAGAGCCAGGGGAGGATATGGAGGAGGAGGAGGAAGAGCAATGGGAGGAATATGGAAAAGGATGAAGAAGAGCAGGGGGGAGGATATGAGGGAGGAGGAGGAAGAGCAGTGGGAGAGGGTATGGAAGAGGAGGAAGAAGAACCAGGGGAGGATATAGAGGAGGAGGAGGAAGAGCAATGGGAGGAATATGGAAAAGGATGAAGAAGAGCAGGGGGGAGGATATGAGGGAGGAGGAGGAAGAGCAGTGGGAGGGTATGGAAGAGGAGGAAGAAGAGCCAAGGGAGGATATGGAGGAGGAGCAGGAGGAGGAGGAAGAGCAGGTGGTGGATATGGAAGAAGAGGAAGAAGAGCCAGGGGAGGATATAGAGGAGGAGGAGGAAGAGCAATGGGAGGAATATGGAAAAGGAGGAAGAAGAGCCGGGGGAGGATATGTAGGAGGAGGAGGAAGAGCAGGTGGAGGATATGGAAGAAGAGGAAGAAGAGCCAGGGGAGGATATAGAGGAGGAGGAGGAAGAGCAATGGGAGGAATATGGAAAAGGAGGAAGAAGAGCAGGGGCAGGATATGGAGGAGGAGGAGGAGGAAGAGCAATGGGAGGATATGTAGGAGGAGGAGGAAGAGCAGGTGGAGGAATATGGAAAAGGATGAAGAAGAGCAGGGGGGAGGATATGAGGGAGGAGGAGGAAGAGTAGTGGGAGGGTATGGAAGAGGAGGAAGAAGAGCCAGGGGAGGATATGGAGGAGGAGCAGGAGGAGGAGGAAGAGCAGTGGGAGGGTATGGAAGAGGAGGAAGAAGAGCCAGGGGAGGATATGGAGGAGGAGGAGGAGGAAGAGCAATGGGAGGATATGTAGGAGGAGGAGGAAGAGCAGGTGGAGGAATATGGAAAAGGATGAAGAAGAGCAGGGGGGAGGATATGAGGGAGGAGGAGGAAGAGCAGTGGGAGGGTATGGAAGAGGAGGAAGAAGAGCCAGGGGAGGATATGGAGGAGGAGCAGGAGGAGGAGGAAGAGCAGGTGGAGGATATGGAAGAAGAGGAAGAAGAGCCAGGGGAGGATATAGAGGAGGAGGAGGAAGAGCAATGGGAGGAATATGGAAAAGGAGGAAGAAGATCAGGGGGGAGGATATGAGGGAGAAGGAGGAAGAGCAGTGGGAGGGTATGGAAGAGGAGGAAGAAGAGCCAGGGGAGGATATGGAGGAGGAGGAGGAGGAAGAGCAGGTGGAGGATATGGAAGAAGAGGAAGAAGAGCCAGGGGAGGATATGGAGGAGGAGGAGGAAGAGCAGGCGGAGGATATGGAAAAAGAGCAGGGGAAGGATACAGAGTAGGAAGAGCAGGGGGGGGGGATATGGAGGAAGAGGAAGAGCAAAGGGAGGATATGGAGGAAGAGAAGGAAGAGCAGGGGGAGGATATGGAGGACGAGGAAGAAGAGCAAAGGGAGGATATGGAGGAGGAGAATGAAGAGCAGGGCGAGGATATGGAGGAGGAGGAGGAAGAGCAAAGTGAGGATATGGAAGAGGAGGAGGAAGAGCAGGGGGAGGAGGAGGAGGGAGAGCAAGGGGAGGATATGGAGGAGGAGGAAGAAGGGCATGGAGAGGATATGGAGGAGGAGGAGGAAGCGAAAGGGCAGGATATGGAGGAAGAGAAAAACAGTAAAATCTTTACACAAACAGTGGTAGAAGGAGGATTCAAGATTTCAAAAAGAGTGAAGTCAAGTTACCGGAGTGAGTAGGCCATGTTATATCCATTGCTCTAGTCATTTTCACTATTGTTAGGTAACCTCTGGTTAAGGGGTTTAAAAATATCATCAAACTGAATAAATTTTATATTGAGAGAAAAACTCTTTCAAAGTTTTTCTTTTAATATATGTTATATTTTCCATGATTTCAGGGTTTGCGTTTTAGGGAGAATACACCGTGTAGGATAGGTTGGGGAGGGATAGGGAGAATTGAATGTTTGCTGTGAGCAAAGGATCTATAAAAAGGCGATCCCTCATGTCATCGTTTGCTTGTTTTTCATGATTTTGTGATTATGCACTTTTGTAGACTAAATTTGTAATGGGAAACTTAGGAGGGGAGGGAAGAAGTGTGTTGTATGTGCGTGTGGGACCGGAATGAATGGTTGGGTGGCGTGACACCAGAGATGACCAAAACTAAGGTTTGTGAATAGTAATGGCCGAAGGGACTACATAGAAGAACTAAACTCTTGTGAGGCAGTAATTGTTATGAAAACAAGGTTGAATATGCTAGAATTAAAAGAAAATTATAGAAACGAGAATGATAATGATAGGTTTCGTGTGTTGTGTTGGGTGACAGAGAATACTACCGAGCATGTGTCTAGAAACACCAACTAAAGATGATGCCTGATATATTAGACACACTCTGGAAGTTAGATAAAAAGAATAAAAAAGATGAATTAGGGAAGATATAAAGAGGGAATGGCGAAGATAAAAAGACTAAAAAGAGGGATTAGGGAAGCTGTCTGTGTAGGAGGTAACCAATGATAGTGATAGTGAATTTTTAAACAGATTGCAGCGCTTTGCACCTACTACACTTCTTCTAGTAGTGTGCCCACAATCACAGTGTTGTGTAGAGAGCAACGAGGAACCTGGAACCAGAGAGATCCCCGTTGGAGGAATTAGATTTACAACGTCACATAACTTTGTTTATTACTCGGCGAGAGTTATATCATCATGAGAGGAACGTTTTGCTTGCGTTAAAATCTGGTTAAAATTCTGCTTCCATAATTAAAACCGTTATGAGTGGTGCCGCTTTCATATTACTCTCTCTCTCTCTCTCTCTCTCTCTCTCTCTCTCTCTCTCTCTCTCTCTCTCTCTTTACGAGGAAGAATAATTCTTTACGTTCTGGAAATTACCCTGTTCATGACACTAGTGGTGAGATTTTTCGTTTGTCTGTGTCTGTACCACACATGGCACAGAGGCTATGACACTACCCAAGACTAAAGGACAATGGTTTGATTTTGGAGCGTCCCTCTCCTAGAAGGGCTGTCTACCATTGCTAAATTCTCTTCTGCCTTACCAAGAAAGTAGACACTGAAGAATTACAGTGCAATAGTTAACCCTTTGAACAAAGATGCATTTTTAAGTTTTAGTGTCGTTAAGTGTATGAGGAAAGATGAGAATGTGGAAAGAATAGGCCAGCCTCTTCGGTGTATCTGTAGGCAAAGGAAATGAGCCGTAACCAGGGAGGGATCTAATCTAGTATTTTCGACCTGTTACCCAATAATTCTCTAACGGTAGTATCTCAACTGGTGGTTGGTGCCTCGACTCTTTGTGAATGACATTTTTTTCTGTCGATTTATCTGAGTAAAATGATTTTGAAAAACTTCATGACGTCACGAATCGTCAGTATTACCAAATTGAGGGTTGTAGTGGCCGATGTTGTAACGTCCCTGACTAATGAACGCCAGACTGGGGTTCGAGTCCAGCTCAAACTCGTTAGTTTCTTTGGTCGCCGCACCCTCACCATCCTTGTGAGCTAAGGATGGGGGGGGGGGGGTTTGGGGAGTCATCCGCAACCATAATCTGGCCCTCCTTGGTTCTAGCTTGGGTGGAGAGGGTACTTAGGACCTGGTCATATGTATATATGGTCAGTCTCTAGGAGAATTGTCCTGCTAAGTAAGACTATGTCACTGACCCTTGCCTCTGCCATTAACGAGCAGCCTTTAAACTTTTAAAATCAGCAATGTAACGATTATTTCAGTATTTCATAAGAATAACATTCTATTATTAATCTTTGCAGCACTGTAAACAATTAGGTAAATCCAGATTACGAACGCTTTTAGTACTTTCCCGCCTAAAGTATAGAGGGGAAGTGGAAAATTAGGTATTATTCTCTAAAAGAAAAACTGTATTAGCAATGCTATAATAGAGGTCTACGTGAGACACAGAAGGCAAAATAACGTTTAATAAATAAACCAGAATATGATTATTTTAATGAAGGAATCGATAGCCTACAAATTTCCTTCGTTACCTTACATCAATGTTAGCCTACACATTGATGTGTAACTTCCAGTACATTTAATTATTAATCAATTATTCATAACATCAATATCATATATTTTATAATAATCACGATTCTAACATAAAAAAAAAATCAGTAATATTATATCATTAGTTTGCATAGACCTATACTCAGCCTAGGCCTATACTCGCAAGTAAAAATACTGGTACATTCCTCTTCTTATCTTCAATTCTCAGTAATATTCTATCATTAGTTTGCATACGCTTATACTAAGCCTAGGTCTATACTCGAGAGTAAAAATACCGGTACATTACTCTTCTTACCTTCAATTGCTGCCCATCTTTCAGCACTCCGTAGATTTGTAGTCCTTCTTCTTAGGGAGCTGGAGGCTGGACTGTGGTCATTGGGCCAGCGTTACCAGATTGTGAGATCCCAAATTCACCTGAGATGGATTGGAAATACTGTTACGAACACAATGAACTTGAATGAAAATACTAAAACAATTAGTACATATTTTCCATCCTTGTGAGCTAAGGATGGGAGGTTTGGGGGAGTCATCTGCAACCATTGCCTGACCCTCCTTGGTTCTAGCTTGGGTGGAGAGGGAACTTGTGACCTGGTCATATGTATATATGGTCAGTCTCTAGGGGATTTGTCCTACTAACTATAGTCCATTTCTTTTATCGAGGCAGATTTGCACCGACTCGCAGCGGTGCCCTTTTAGCTCGGAAAAGTTTCTTGATCGCTGATTGGGTAGAATTATCTCGTCTGTCCAATCAGCGATCAGGAAACTTTTCCGAGCTAAAAGGGCACCGCTGCGAGTCGGTGCAAATCTGCATCGCTAAAAGAAATGGACTATAGGAAAATGTCACTGTCCCTTGCCTCTGCCATTAACGAGTAGCCTTTAAACTTTTCAAATCAGCAATATATTGATTATTTCAGTATTTCAAAAGAATAACATCCTATTATTAATCTTTGCAGCACTGTAAACAATTGGGTAAATCCAGACTACGAACGCTTTAAGCACTTTCCCGCCAAAAGTATAAAGGGGAAGTGGAAAATTAGGTATTATTCTCTAAAAGAAAAACTGTATTAGCAATGCTATAATAGAGGTCTACGTGAGACACAAAATGCAAAATAACGTTTAATAAATAAACCAGAAAATAATGATTTTATGAAGGAATCGGTAGCTTACAAAATTCCCCATCGTTACCTTACATCAATGTTACACAATAACTTAATACATTTGTGTAACTTCCAGTACATTCAATCATTAATTGATTATTCATAACATTATCAATATCATATATTTCATAATAATCATTATTCTAACATAAAAACAAATCAGTAATATTTTATCATTAGTTTGCATAGACCTATACTCAGCCTAGGTCTATACTCGCAAGTAAAGATACTGGTACATTATTCTTCTTACCTTCAATTACTCATCTCAGTAATATTCTATCATTAGTTTGCATAAGCCTATACTAAGCCTAGGTCTATATTCGAGAGTAAAAATACCGGTACATTACTCTTCTTACCTTCAATTGCTCATCTTTCAGCACTCCGCAGATTTATATACCTTATTCCTAGGGAGCTGGTGGCTGGACTGTGGTCATTGGGCCAGCGTTACCAGATTGTGAGATCCCAAATTCACCTGAGATGGATTGGAAATACTACAGTTAAAACATAATGAACTTAAATGAAAATACTAAAACCATTAGTATATATTTTACAATGCTAAATTAGGCTTTATTCATGGTGTAGCATAGATTTGTATCAAACCGGGTAAAATAAACATCCATCATAGTTTGAAAAGGACACTGGTGGAAATTTCCTACTTGGCAACACTGCCTGGGGCTCTTCTGGGATGAGGAGCAGCACTCTCTAGTGGTAAATGGCAATGCTCTTGATCTTTTCATCTTTCTCCAAACCTTTTAAAACATTTTGATAAATCTTTAATATACTCTCCTTTATTATTATTATTATTATTATTATTATTATTATTATTATTATTATTATTATTATTATTATTATTATATCAACCGCTATTGACGAAGATATAGAAATCTTCTTTCTTTTTCTTACGTTCGTTGCAGAGTTATCATTTTCCATAGGGGTGATTGACTATCATGATATACGGGTGAAAGAATTCTAATCAATGGGGGTGAAATGACTTATTGATCATCGTCAGAGCAAAGGGTGAAGGGGTGACGAAATGGATTATTTCCAAGGGGGTGAAGAGCTTTGTTAGTAGGCCTACTATTTAGGTGAAGGCCAGGTTAAGGGCT
The DNA here is from genome assembly GCF_036898095.1 of Palaemon carinicauda. Lineage (NCBI taxonomy): Eukaryota > Metazoa > Arthropoda > Malacostraca > Decapoda > Palaemonidae > Palaemon > Palaemon carinicauda. Next base: position 66,592,411 of record NC_090760.1, on the reverse strand, counting down.
TGATTTGGAGGTAATCTATTGTTGTACTAGCGTTTTTTTCTCTATTCTTTCTTTCAATCTTCCCTTTTACTCTATTTTAGTCTCTCTTCGATATTTTCTCCGGATTAACTTTTAATCTCGTGATCTTTATTTTCCTTTTTTTCAGCTATTCTAGACATTTTCATTTTCCCTGTTACTGATTTAGTCTTTTTCTCTTCCTATTCCTCCCCAGTTTTGTATCTGTGTGCCGGTTAGTGATTACTCTTTTGCGACCCTATAAATATCATGATTTAACGCGGATAACAAAAGGCTATCGAGTGCAATATAGCTACAAGTTTTCGTGAATAGTCAGTGATTAGTTTGAGGTCGGAGAAGTGGGATAAAACGTCGGCATAGAATAGTTATCTTGTGAATTACTAAAAATCTAATCAAGATGGCTATGTACAACACGGGCAAGGCTTGGAGAGACATCGCTGGACTCAGCAAAAATAAATTCCATGAGTTGGCGAAACAGGAGCTCGACCGTCTGATAACAGAGGTCACTAGTAACGTCAACCAATGTGACGGAAAAATATTCGCAGACATATTGAAACAATATGATCCAATAAACTGGAGCAAATCTGCGGAAAACATCAGCAAAATAATAGAAGAAATTCCAAAGAAAATCCAAGTGTTAAAGAGACTTATAAAGAAAGTCTACATCAATCAACACATTCCATCAAAGAACAATAAGAAGTCCAATATGGTGAATATGCTGATTGATGCAATGGGAAAAAGAATGCCAAAATGGTGTAATACATGTAAGATATGGTATTCCATTAATAATCCTCAACAATTGATTAGAAAATGTGATGCCTGTCATGTCCCAACACATCCCACATGTGCTGAAATACAGCAAAAAATAAAAAATAAAGACACAAAGGTATTCTGCTCAACATGCTTAGTCTGGATAGAAAATATAATTAAGTCGAGACTAAATCTGCAAATAGTTGAAGATAAAGAAGAGGAAGAAGAAGAAACAGAAGAAGAAGAAGAAGAAAAAGAAGAAGAAGAGAACAATGAACAGGATATGTGTAAGGATGCAGAAGAAATCATTGATATAACCTATGATGCCATCCAACAACATACTTATGAAGAAATAAATTACCAGTTGGAAACAAATAATAGACCCAAGAGACTCTACCCGGACCTACATAATTTTAGGGAAGAGCAAGAACAAGAAAAAATAGAAAAGAAGGATATAGTCTGCAATATGCTGAAAAGAGGGAATTGCAGATTTGGCGAAAGATGCTACTACAAGCATCCAAAGATATGCCATAATTATGAAATATATGGTAAATGTGCGTATTTAGACGGATATGGAGACGAATGCAGAGATCTCCATCCAAAAATATGCAAAAACCTAAAAGAAGGAAAAGGATGCATTTACAACAAAAAATGTCGATATATGCATCCTGCAACCATGAATGAAAGTAAGAAAACTCAGCAAACTGAAAAGAAAAATGAAAGCAAAAAAGAAACAAAAAAAGAAACAAAAAAGCAGGCCGTGTATATACCGCGCTTTGAACCAAGAGCCCCAAGATATGAGGGCTTTCAACCCAAACCTGCACATTTAGAGCCCAACTACAAAGAATGCATCTATAATGCCAGGGGTTGGTGCAGATATGGGGAAAGTTGCAGGTATACACACACAAATAAATATGAAGGCGAAAGAGCAAATATAATAGAAAAGTTGGATTTTTTAATGGCAGAATTCCGGGAAATGAAGAAAAGAACATCATATCAGAACAGGAAGGAAGCATGGGAGAATCCATATTATTACCAATATTAAATAATGGGGATGAAACACAAACCATAATAGTAATGAATGCACAGGGTTTAGTCACGAGTAACTCTAAAAGGAAAATAGAGTTCTTAGAAGAACTAACCCAAATTGAAAAAATAGATATATTAAATATAAGTGAAACATGGTATTCCCAAGAGACTGGCAGTGATGACCAGATAAAGGGTTTCCAAACTTATAGATCAGACAGAAAAAATAGGAATCAAGGGGGAACCGCAATATATGGAAGAGACATAAATCAAGGAAAAGTATGTGAAAAATACAGCAACACAGAATGTGAATTGATTGCGGTAGAATTTGAATTTGAAAAACTAATGAATATTGTAGTTTACAGACCCCCAAACACTAAGGAGTTTGACATAATAATAGAAAAAATAGATGATATATGTAGAAACCATAAAGACTGGAATATACTCCTATCCGGAGATTTTAACTTTCCTTTCGTGGATTGGAAAGAACGGATAGAAGAAAGTGGTTGTATGTATACATATAAAAAAGATAGTAATAGTAGCGCAGAAGATAAGAGGCAATTTGAAAAGCTTCAAGATATGCTATTAGAACATAATATGCAACAAATAAACCACATTCCAACAAGAAAGGAAAATGTCCTAGATCTAGTATTTGTGAATGAGGTGAACTATGTTAAAGAAATAATAGTGTATAACACGGGAATTTCAGACCACAATGTCATAGAATTGATAGTTCATTCCAAAGCAAGTGATCACAGAATTAATAAAAGCACAAAACTTTGGGAGGGATATGGAAAATATAACTTTTACAGTAAGAATATAAAATGGTCAGAAATAAATGAAGAACTGAATAAAGAATGGAAAAATGTATTTATAAGTGATAATATACAGGTAAATACGGATATACTGTACAAAATACTGGAGAAAATTGTTGAAAAATATGTACCGAAAAAAAACAATAAACAAAAGACGTGCATACCAAGAGACAGAAGAATCTTATTTCAGAAAATTAAAAAGTGGAAGAAAAATCTTGCAAAAGAAAAAAATGTGTGGAAAATGAGGGAAATAAAATGTAAGATAGAAAATGCAGAACAAAAGATTATACAGTCGAAAGAAAATGAAAAAAGGGACTTAGAAGAAAGGACACTTCAAAATATAAAAAGAAACCCCAAAGTACTTTACTCCTATGCAAAAAAGATGAATAAAAGGAGAATAGAAATAGGCCCTCTAAGAATTGAAGGACGGCTAACGAATGAAAAAAAGGAAATATGCAACATATTAGCAGAAAAATATAAGAGTGAGTTCACGCCAAGAATTGCGAATGAGAGTAATGAAACAGAAATGAGAGAAGAAAATGTTGAATATCTAACGGATATAGATATTAATGAAGCAGATATTGTCACGGCTATAAACGAAATTAAAAATGGATCGGCAGCCGGACCAGATGGAGTTCCAGCGATTTTGTTAAAAAAAACTGCAAACACTATCGCGAAGCCACTTGCAATACTGCTAAGACAGAGTATAGATATGAGCGAGATATATGTTAAACATAAATTAGCTTATATAACCCCTATCTTCAAAAGTGGATCAAGACTAGAGGCAAGCAATTATAGACCTGTTAGTCTAACATCACATATTATGAAAGTGTATGAGAGGGTAATAAAAAAGAAAATAATGAACCATTTGGTCAAAAATAATTTGTTCAATATGGGTCAACACGGTTTCGTACCTGGAAAAAGTACACAGACCCAACTGATAGCTCACTATGAAAACATATACAATAATATGATAAATGAAAAAGACACAGATGTGATCTATCTAGATTTTGCAAAAGCCTTTGACAAGGTAGACCATAACATATTGGAGAAAAAAATGAGAAAGCATAATATTGTGGGAAAGATAGGAAAATGGGTAAAAGAATTCCTGCAAAACAGAAAACAGATAGTGGTTGCAAATGACGAGAAATCAGATGAAGCCCAGGTAATATCTGGTGTGCCCCAAGGTACGGTATTAGCTGCACTGCTATTTGTTATTATGATCTCAGACATAGACTGTGATGTTGAAAACTCCGTAGTGAGAAGTTTCGCCGATGACACAAGAATAAGTAGAGAAATTACTTGTGATGAAGATAGGAACTCACTACAAAGAGATCTAAACAAAATATATGAATGGGCGGAGATAAATAGGATGGTATTTAACTCCGATAAATTCGAATCAATAAATTATGGAAACAGAGAAGGAATGGTGTATGCATACAAAGGACCTAATAATGAGACAATCACAAACAAGGAAGCAATTAAAGACCTTGGTGTAATTTTAAATAGGAATATGTTATGCAACGACCAAATAGCAACACTGTTGGCTAAATGTAAAGCAAAAATGGGAATGTTATTCAGACACTTTAAAACAAGAAAAGCTGAACACATGATTATGCTTTACAAAACTTATGTGCGTAGTACACTCGAGTACTGCAATGTGATATGGTACCCACACTACCAAAAGGATATTGCGCAAATAGAGAGTGTACAAAGGTCCTATACTGCTAGAATAGAAGAAGTTAAGGACCTTGATTACTGGGAAAGACTGCAATTTTTAAAACTATACAGTCTAGAAAGGAGAAGAGAACGCTACATGATAATACAAGCATGGAAGCAAATAGAAGGAATTGCTGAAAACATCATGGAGCTTAAAGTATCAGAAAGAGCAAGCCGAGGTAGATTAATAGTGCCAAAAAGCATTCCAGGTAAACTGAGAAAGGCGCACAGGACATTAATCCACTACGCACCAGCATCGATAATGCAGCGACTATTTAATGTGCTGCCAGCTCATCTAAGAAACATATCAGGAGTGAGCGTAGATGCGTTTAAAAATAAGCTCGATAAATACCTAAGATGCATCCCAGACCATCCAAGACTGGAAGATGCAAAATACACCGGAAGATGTATTAGCAACTCTCTGGTGGATATACGAGGTGCCTCACACTGAGGGACCTGGGGGAACCCAAACAAAAAATAAGGCAATAAGGCAATAAGGCAATTTTAGTCTTATAGTCCTCCTAATACCTCTGTTTAGTCTTCATCTTCCTATTATTCTCCATATTAGTGTATTTATCCTTCAAATACTTTTTATTCGTTTTGTCTTTTTATCCTTTCCATGCCTGTTCCTAGTCTTTTGATAATCCAATTTGTTTTTGTATGTCTATTATCGGCCTCTTTCCTTTTATTATTATTATTATTATTATTATTATTATTATTATTAGCCAAGCTACAACCCTAGTTGGAAAAGCAAGATGCTATAAGCCCAAGTGCTTCAACAGGGAAAAATAGCCCAGTGAGGAAAGGAAATAATGAAATAAATAAATGATGAGAATAAATTAACAATATATAATTCTAAAAACAGTCACAGCGTCATAACAGATATGTCCTATATAAACTATAAAAAGACTTATGTCAGCCTGGTCAACATAAAAACATTTGCTCCAACTTTGAACTTTTGAAGTTCTACTGATTCAACTACCCGATTAGGAAGATCATTCCACAACTTGGTCACAGCTGGAATAAAACTTCTAGAGTACTGCTTAGTATTGAGCCTCGTGATGGAGAAGCCCTGGCTATTAGAATTAACTGCCTGCCTAGTATTACGAACAGGATAGAATTGTCCAGGAAGATCTGAATTTAAAGGATGGTCAGAGTTATGAAAAATCTTATGCAACATGCTTAATGAACTAATTGAACGACAGTGCCAAAGATTAATATCTAAATCAGGAATAAGAAATTTAATAGACCGCAAATTTCTGTCCAACAAATTAAGATGAGAATCAGCAGCTGAAGACCAGACAGGAGAACAATACTCAAAACAAGGTAGAATGAAAGAATTAAAACACTTTTTTAGAATAGACTGATCACCGAAAATCTTGAAAGACTTTCTCAATAAGCCAATATTTTGTGCAATTGAAGAAGACACAGACCTAATGTGTTTCTCAAAAGTAAATTTCCTGTCGAGAATCACACCTAATTTTTTTTTTATTTTTCACCCTATTTCATCTTTTCTCCTTTTTCATTTACCTTCTTTCCTTTCCTCCTCTTATTAGGCTGTTATCGTCCATTCCCTGGTATCTTTTAATTAGTTTTATTCTTCCTTTTTCCTTTTATTCTTTTCTATTTCGTCTTCTGCTCCTAGTCTTTTTATCTTCCTTTTTCTATATTTTAATCTTAATTCTTCTCTTTTCCTTTGTTTTTAGTCTTTTTATCTTTCCCTTTCCCTGTTTCTAATCCTTTTTCGTCTTCCCGTTTGGTCTTTTTATCCTCAATTTCCCCAATTCCTCTTTTTTATTCTTTTTATCTTCCCCTTATAATCTTTTTAGTCTTTTTATCTTCCCCTTATTCTATTTTTCTAATGATTTTATCTTCCCCAATTCCTAATTTTTTGTCGTATTATCTTCCCCTTTCCCTCTTTTTATCATTCCAATTCCTCTTTTTAGTGTTTTTATCTTCCCCAATTCCTCTTTTTAGTCTTTTTATCTTCCCAATTCCTTTTTATATCTTCCCTAATTCCTCTTTTTAGTCTTTTTATCTTCCCAATTCCTTTTTATATCTTCCCTAATTCCTCTTTTTAGTCTTTTTATCTTCCCAATTCCTTTTTATATCTTCCCTAATTCCTCTTTTTAGTCTTTTTATCTTCCCAATTCCTTTTTATATCTTCCCTAATTCATCTTTTTAGGTCTTTTTATCTTCCCCTTTCCCTCTTTTTATCTTCCCCAATTCCTCTTTTCAGTCTTTTTATCTTCCGCATTTCCTCTTTATATCTTCCCTAATTCATAATTTTAGGTCTTTTTAGCTTCCCCTTTCCCTCATTTTATCTTCCCTAATTCCTCTTTTAGTCTTTTTATCTTCACCGTCCCCTCTTTATATCTTCCCTAATTCATCTTTTTTAGTCTTTTTATCTTCCCCTTTCCCTCATTTTATCTTTCCCAATTCCTCCTATTAGTCTTTTTATCATCGCAATTCCTCTTTTTAATCGTTTTATCTTCCCTAATTTCTCTCTTTAGTCTTTTTATCTTCCCCATTCCCTCTTTATATCTCCCCTATTTCTTCACCTTTTAAGTCTTTTTATCTTCCCCAATTCCTCTTTTTAGTCTTTTTATCTTCCCAATTCCTTTTTTTAGTAATTTTATATTCCCTAATTCCTCTTTTTAGTCTTTTTATCTTGCCCATTCCCTCTTTATTTCTTCCCTAATTCATCTTTTTTAGTCTTTTTATCTTCCCCTTTCCCTCTTTTTATCTTCCCCAATTCCTCCTTTTAGTCTTTTTATCTTCCCAATTCCTCTTTTTAATAGTTTTATCTTCCCTAATTCCTCTTTTTAGTCTTTTTATCTTGCCCATTCCCTCTTTATATCTCCCCTATTTCACCTATTTAGACTTTTTATATTCCCTAATTCCTCTTTTTAGTCTTTTTATCTTCCTCATTCCCTCTTTATATCTCCCCTATTTCACCTTTTTAGACTTTTTATATTCCCTAATTCCTCTTTTTAGTCTTTTTATCTTGCCCATTCCCTCTTTATATCTCCCCTATTTCACCTTTTTAGACTTTTTATATTCCCTAATTCCTCTTTTTAGTCTTTTTATCTTCCTCATTCCCTCTTTATATCTCCCCTATTTCATCTTTTTAGTCTTATTATCTTCCCCAATTCCCATTTTTAGTCTTTTTATCTTCCTCATTCCCTCTTTATATCTCCCCTAATTCATTTTTTTTAGTCTTTTATCTTCCCCTTTCCCTCTTTTTAATAATCTTATCTTATAATTCCATCTTTTTAGAAATATTTTCTAATTTTAGATTTCTCTTCCTCTAATTTCTCAGTCTTCCTTTGCGTACGTCATTATCATAAGCGAGGACGAGAAAGTTTTGTAATTAACCGTGAAGAGAGAGAGAGAGAGAGAGAGAGAGAGAGAAAGAGATAGAGAGAGAGAGAGAGAGAGAGAGAGAGAGAGAGAGAGAGAGAGAGATCTTTAACATACGAATGACTTAAAATGTGACATGTCCGGGATTCAAAAGTTAGGTAATGCATTAAAGGATCTCTCTCTCTCTCTCTCTCTCTCTCTCTCTCTCTCTCTCTCTCTCTCTCTCTCTCTCTCTCTCTCTCTCTCTCTCTGATACAAACTGGAATTGAAAAAATACAACACCTCTCTCTAAACGTTTAAACTAATACGCCTTATCCATCAACAAATTGAGTCCCCACGGATGGACTAAAAAGTCTTTGAGATATGCAAAATATCTCTCTCTCTCTCTCTCTCTCTCTCTCTCTCTCTCTCTCCCTTCACTTCATCAAAACTTTGAAGATGAACAAATTCTTAGAGTATTTTTAGCGACTCTTCAACCGCCCAGGACACTAAATTGGGTAGTCGAAGTTCGCGCGTCTTGTTTGGATTAAGTATTCTCTTAGGACATGATAACCTCAGGCAGAGAGAGAGAGAGAGAGAGAGAGAGAGAGAGAGAGGGAGAGAGAGAGAGAGAGAGAGTTGGGGGAAGTGGGGGGATGGGAGGCGGGTGACGAACTGATGTTTTTTTTTTTTTTTTTTCTGGAAAATACAAATTTGTACAGCGGGACAAACAAGATATCCTTCTAATCTATGTCTTAGTCATTTGATTACTTATATCATACACACATATACACATTTATTCATGCGTACAAACGCACACACACACATATATATATTTATATATATATATGTATATATATATATATATATATGTATATATATACACATATATACTTTATATATATATGTATATATATACTTTATATATATATATATATATATATGTATATATATATGTATACACACACACACACACACACACACACACACACATATATATATATATATATATATATATATATATATATATATATATATATATATATCCCCAGGAGAGATTAGTTAACCCAACTCTCAACTGGGCTCCACAAGGCACTAGAAGAGTGCGAAGACCCCAAGCTCCGCATTTTCTTTCTTGCCTCTGTATTCCATAGTCATGCCCATATTCCTAATTCTACACTAACCTATTAAATTCTATCCAGTTTTACTGATCTTGAGTAAATGAGGGCATCAAATGCCCTCCCCTTCGGACTCATTTATACGGAGAAGGCGGAGAATAATATTATTAAAGCCAACGGTTATATAATTCAATTATGATTAAAGAAGATAAGGAATAATTATTGGTTTAGTGCATTGGCGTTACAGTTTCAAAGGTCATAAACTTCTCGGTAGGGAAAATAGTTTTTGGACGAGGTTTTGCAAATAAGAATGCATACACACAAACTTACAAACCTCAGAAAACAGACGCATATTAAATCAGCATTTTAAAACTACACTCTTCTGTTGCTAGAATATTTCATCTCTCGAGAAGAAAAAAGGAAGTTATCGTACATCAGATTTAGCGACCCTTCGTGAGGGATTAGAGGCATCGTGCTCCGAGGAGAAAAATTCTCTTGTACAAATAGCATGAATCGTACATAAATTCGTATCATATTTACATTAGATTTTTATTTCGACATTTCACATGTGCGAGAATAGAAAAGAATGTGATATTTCCCACGTTTTCTGAAGATCTCTCGAATTGTAATTTTGAATGAAAAATTAGACACTTGTTGCTAAGACAGTGAGTCAGTCTCTCTCTCTCTCCTCTCTCTCTCTCTCTCTCTCTCTCTCTCTCTCTCTCTCTCTCTCTCTCTCTCCTGCAGATGTCTTACTTGAGGGTACATTCACGCACACTATTCTATCTTAGTTCTTTTTTTTTTCAGTTTTATAGTTTAAATATGATAGATTTTTCTTAATGTTGTTACCATTCTTAAAATATTTTGTTTTAATTGGTAACTACTTCTCTTGTTTATTTATTTCCTTATTTCCTTTCCTCACTGGGCTATTTTTCCCTGTTGAAGCCCTTTTGGCTATTAGCATTCTGCTTTTCTAACTAGGGTTGTAGCTTGGATAATAATAATAATAATAATAATAATAATAATAATAATAATAATAATAACAATAATAATAATAATAATAATAATAATAATGGTGTGCCCGCCCTCTCAAAGAGGAAGAGATAGAATTTGCACCATGCCTTAAGGGTTTTATACAAGCGGCTCTGGGTTTCAAACTTGTAATAGTATTAATGATCCAAGATGAATCTTAGCCCAGATTTTCCCTGCTCGGTGCTCCTACAAAAAGAAAGAAAGTCTTAAGAAAATTTTCAGATATCATTTGGCGGTGTCCGTTTCTCGGCATGTGGTTAGATATGAATGTCAAGCCTATCTATCTATCTATCTATCTATCTATCTACTATAATTATATATGTATATATATATATATATATATATATATATATATATATATATATATATATATATATATCTACTATAATTATATATGTATATATATTTATATGTATATATATATATATATATATATAGCGTATATTCCTATATTATATGTATATATGATTAATGCATATACATATGTGTGTATATATATATATATATATATATATATATATACATATGTGAATATATATATATATATATATATATATATATATATATACACACACATACATACTGAGGGTACACTCAGGCACACTTTTTTTCCTCCTCTTATTTTGTTAAAGTTTTTATGGTTTATATAGGAAATATTTATTTTAATGTTGTTACTCTTCTTAAAATATTTTATTTTTCCCTGTTTCCTTTCCTCACTGGGCTATTTTCCCTGTTGGGGCCCTTGAGCCTAAAGCATCCAGCTTTTCCAACTAGGGTTGTAGCTTACCTAGTAATAATAATAATAATGATTATATATATAATTATATATATATATATATATATATATATATATATTTTCCATTGTAACCGAAGATGATGTCACTCTTTCGCAACGCGAACCTAGAGCATAATACAAATCAATTAATCTTAAATGGTAATTTTAATCGCCTGCAATTATGATTGAATTTGGAATACAATGAATGTATAATTGGATTTATGTGTAATAGCTTCGAATGGTTCAATCTGGCTAATCATTTCTTTCCTTTGCCCTAATTAGAGATTAGAATTGGAAGCTGGGATGGATTAGTATTATCAACATGAAGAACGAAAGCAGAGGAACAGACCCACTTGTTCATAGATAAAATAAATGGTTGAGATATATAATAATGTGAAAACCATTGTAAAGGACGACTCATCCTGAGTTGGGATACTTTACTAGGTTGGTTTGCTGTGGGAGAGCAGACGAAAATCTCCCACCATCATCAATCCGGGCAGGCTACAGTGTGGTGATGAAAACTGGCTAAACCCCAGATAGGAAACGCTATGTCTGAGGCCTTTGTCCTGCAGTGAACTAGAAACGCATACATTTGTTGTTTACAAGTTTGAAAAATTAAAGGCCACTCATGAACGGCAGAGGCAAGGGACAGTGACATTGCCCTGTAGAGCAGAACAATGCCCTAGAGAATGACCGTATATACATATGATCAGCGCCCAAGCCCACTCTCCACCCAAGCTATGACCAATGAGGGCCAGGCAATGGCTCCCCCAAACACTCTCTATACTTAGCTCACAAGGATTATGAGGTTGCAGCGACCAGAGAAGCTAACGAGTTTGAGCGGGACTCGAACCCCAGTCTGGCGTTCACCAGTTAGGGACGAAAGGAGAAGACCCACTTGTTCATGAATGTAGTAAATAGAGAGTAGAGACCAATGAGAGATTAAAAACCACTTCTATATAAAAGGAAGGTTAAATATCATTGAAAAATTGATAAATATACTGAAATAAAATATCAGGTTTATATAACTATTGTATTTGGAGAAGATGATTTAAATCAAAGTTAAAAAAATGACGGAATAATGAAAATTTGACGGAAAGTGAAATGAAAATATATGAAAAAAATTAATATATTATTTCCATAACAGATGGTCCAGAGGGGGGTGGGGGTTGGGTCTGAGTATAAGTGGGTGGGGGGGGGGGGTGCGTGGAGTTACATATGGACATGAAGTTTTTTCGAGGTGTTATATTATATTTTCTTTTGATCTGTAATTTATCGGAAATACATCTAGAGTTTTTCCATCCAGGAGACCCGGTTCGGAAAGGTTTTTTTTTTTTTCTTTTTTATTGTTTTTTAGCTTTTTCATGTTGTTTTGCTCCCTCATACCCAGGTTGTTTTTCTTTCGTTTTAATCGTTTTTTTTGTTGTTAAATATATACTTTATTTCATTGTTTTTTTAAAGCAGTTTTATGTTGTTTTGTTCCCTCATACCGAGATTGTTTTTCTTTTTTTTTAATCTGTGGCCGATGCGGTATCGTCCCTGACTGGTGAACGCCAGACTGGGGTTCGAGTCCCACTCAAACTCGTTAGTTTCTTTGTTCGTTGCAAGGTCACCATTCTTGTGAGCTAAGGATTTTGGGTTTGGGGGAGCCTATAGGTCTACCTGCTGAGTCATCAGCAGCCATTGTCTGGCCCTTCTAGTCCTAGCTTGGGTGGAGAGGGGGCTTGGCCGCTGATCATACATATATATGATCAGTCTCAAGGTCATTGTCCTGCTTGCTAGGACAATGTCACTGTCCCTTGCCTCTTTTATTCATAAGCGGCCTTAATAACCTTTAATTGTGTTTTTCCTGTTGTTATTTTTAAGATATAAAGACAAAGAGGAGATAGTTAGGTAGATAGATAATTAGACATCTAGATAGATTTGTAGTCAGACATAAAAATAGATAAGAACTAATTTGAGAGATAGATAGCGAGATAGATATACCAACATGTTACTACATTGAGCAATCGTAAAATGGAAAAAAATTATGTCGTAGGGGTCGCAACTTCATCCCTAAAACCTCGTTGAAAACAGGAAGATTGAGTTTGCAATTATTTGTACTCAAGTAATTTTGTATGTTTGCATGTATGTCTGCTAGTACGAATCATGAATTCATTTCAGTAATGATGTTGACAGAAATTATATCAATATACAACAACAACAACAACAACAACAACAACAACAACAACAAATGCAGCCGTTTCTAGTCCACTGCAGGACAGAGGCCTCTGACATGTCTTTATTCATGTCTGGTTTTTGGCCAATTTTCACCAACACGTTGGCCAGTGCGGAATAGTGATGGTGGGAGATTTTCGTCTGATTATTCATAACAAACCAACCTAGTATGGGTGATCTTGTCTAGTATAGCTTTGCTGATCATGGGGATACACAAACCATTTCCCCACGTTAAGGTATCCCCACTCAGAAAGGGGATATACATATATATATATATATATATATATGTGTGTGTGTGTGTGTATGTGTGTGTGCGTATATTTGTGTATTATTATTATTATTATTATTATTATTATTACAAGCTATAAGCCCAAAGGCTCCAACAGGGAAAAATAGCCCCGCGAGGAAAGTAAACAAGGAAATAAATACTGTAATCTACACGAAAAGCAATGAACATTCAAAATCAAATATTTTAAGAATAGTAACAACATTAAATTAGTCCATCATATAAAAACTATAAAAACTTGAATGAAATAGATAGAATAGTGTGGCCGAGCGTACCCTCAAGCAAGATAACTCTACCCCAAGAATTCATTGCTAATCACATATGGGCGTAATTTAAGCATACCAGGTAATTTAGACCTTATATAAAAATAAAACGTTTATTTTATAACTCACACGATGAGTGATGTAAGCTTGTTGACACCAAGGCGAATGGCTGACATCTAAATCACTTACAAGTGTTTAAAGCTCCTGTTCATTCATATTTAGTCTTCAATCAATCATAGATATGTCATCTTTGGTTTGATCACTTCGTAATCCTTGCCACACAGATGATATCACGTATCGAACTAGGATAGTGACAAGCAAGTAATTTAGCTATGCAGGTCACTTGCTAATAGATGTTTTTATTTTAATGATATTTTCCTCTTTAAAGGTTTTAAAGGTCGCTCATGAATGGCAGAGGCAAGGGACAGTGACATTGCCATAGTAAGCAGGACAATGCCCTAGAGACTGACCATATATCATATGATCAGTGCCCAAGCCTCCTCTCCACCCAAGCTAGGACCAGGGAGGGCCAGGCAGTGGCTGCTGATGACTCAGTAGATAGACCTATAGGCTCCCCCAAACCCCCCAACCTTAGCTCACAAGGATGGTAAAGTTGCAGACATTAATGGCACTAGCGAGTCTGAGCGGGACTCGAACCCCCGACTGGCAAACACCAGGCAGAGACGTTACCAATCAGGCCACAACAACTCTTCTTGAAAGCTTCTTTGAACGGGACTTAGACATGTGCTGAAGTTTTGTTTTTCTTAAGGTAATGATCTTCTGGTACTTTTCTGAAAATGATCTGTACATATCTTCTTTCCCAATGTTAACCCCTACAATTAAGGGGTCGGTTGCCTGATGCGTCCTCTCCTAATGCCTTCTAGCAAAGGGATCCTCTTCTACCAAACCTCTTATGTTTATGAGCCTCTTTACAAAAATGTATTTCTCGCGGGATATATGATCCCGTATGTTTCCTATATCAAACATGTTTATCTATGTTTATCAGGTCCATCATTTCAAACTATGAACGCAGAGCCATACATTGTTCCACTCATGATTTAAGAGTTTTAGCTTTAAGATTTAGAATTCAGGAATGTTGATTGGTCCTATATGTCTCCTCTCTCAAACAAGCTTATCTATATCATAAATAAGGTCTATCATTACTGGAGGACATTATAGAAGTCAAATTTGAAGGACAAAGACCCAGAGGAAGGGAAAAGAAGTCAATGTGGTGGCCGATGTTGTAACGTCCCTGACTGGTGAACGACAGACTGGGATTCTAGTCCCGCCCAAACTCGTTAGTTTCTTTGGTCGCTATAATCTCACCAGCCTTGTGAGCCAAGGATGGGGTGTTCATGGGAGCCTTTAGGTCTATCTGTTGACTCATCAGCAGCCATTGCCTGGCCTTCCTTGGTCCTAGCTTGGGTGGAGAGGGCCTTGGGCGCTGATCATATGTATACATCATCAGTCTTTAGGGCATTGTCCTGTCGATAGGGCAATGTCACTGTACCTTGCCACTGCCATTCATGAGCGGCCTTTAAACCTTTAAACCTGAAGGGGGCGAAGGTATTAAGAGGTAAAAGAGGTGGACATGAATAGAGAATTATGGAGGACAACTAATCCAGGATGAAAGGACCTCATGCCTTAGGGCAGAACACTGTAGCGTAGTAGTATTTCAAACTATAATCTCAAAGATATGTATTTTCTTTATCAGATATCAAACACGTTAATCCATTATATATCAGATTCATCATTTAAAACTATGATCTGTTTTGATAGCCTTAGATTTACCACTTATTATTCAGGAATCTTAATTGCTGGTTAATGGGATAGATATTTTCGTGAGCATTACTAGAAATTCAAGATTGTATCTTTCTTTCATTCTTTCTTTCTTTCTTTCTTCTTCTTCTTCTTCTTCTTCTTCTTCTTCATTAAGATTTACATATCTCGTCTTGAATCTAAATCAATTATGCAAACCTTTGGGAAATCAGAGGAGACGAACTCAACCTCGCAATCTTTAATTTTTTTTTTTTCGATTTTGGAAGAAAATTTATGGTGTTCATGATGCAACTAAGTTTTCCAGGTATGGAGCTTTGTGTTAAGGAGAGTGGATTTTCTTCGTATCAGTGAGAGAGAGAGAGAGAGAGAGAGAGAGAGAGAGTCTAGTGATGTTCTATAATTTCACAGTAATGATCTAAATAACCAAATGATTATAGCTAATCTCAGATATCACTAAGATAGCTAGAGAGAGAGAGAGAGAGAGAGAGAGAGAGAGAGAGAGAGATAGAGCTGCTGTCTAGTACGTTTCTACAATTTGACAGCAATGAGCCAAAGAAATATTTATTGTAGCAAAATCTCAGAAATCACTTAAATAGACAGAGAGATAGACAAATAGATAATCAGAAATGTAGATAGGCCTAGTTAGGAAGATAATTTCATGCCAAAGTCCCTCGTGCACAGAGGATCGCAGTTATAACTTGCCTGTTGGTAAACACAATCAGGGAATTCGTACTGGGACGCAGAAGTTAGGTCACTCACGCCGCCAGATGGCCAAGCGTCCCCGTGTTCTACTTCTGGTAAGTTTGAGTTAACATGTATCACTGCAGAACGAAATCTCTCTACCTCTCTGCCTTTATCTATCTTTATACCTTTATCTCTATTTAACTATCTTTGTTTGTGTTATGTGGTTGATTCCAGGCTAGAAAAAGAAAATGAAAACATGTTCTTTACTTATCTGGTTAAGGGTATAACTCGAATGTAGATCAACCTTTGGTCGAATAAAGATTAACCCTTGGTCGATTAATGATCAACCCTTAGTCGAATGTAGACTTACCCTTCGTCGAATAAAGACTAATCGTTTATTTAATTAGTGATAAACCTTTGGTTAAATTCAAATTAAACTTTGGTCCAATGAGAATCAGCTCTTGGTCGAATAATAATCAACCCTTGCTCGAATGAAAATCAACCCTTGGTTGAGTAGTGATCAACCCTTGGTCGAATAATGCTTAATCCTTGGTCAAATGCAATTCAAACCTTGGTAGAATGCAATACATACCTTGGTCAAATAGTGATCAACCCTTGGTCGAATAAAGATCATTCATTGGTCGAATAATGATCAACCCTTGGTCGAATAAAGATCATTTATTGGTCGAATAATGATCAACCCTTGATGGAATGCAAATCAACCATTAATCGAATAAGGATCAACCCTTGGTCGAATAAAGATAATTCATTGGTCAAATAATGATCAACACTCAGTCAAATGAAGAATAATAATCATTCATTGGTCGAATAATGAGCAACCCTTCTTTGAATAAAAATCATTCATCGGTTGAATAAAGAGCAACCCTTGGTCGAATAAAAGCTCATTCAATGGTCGAATAATGATCATTCTTTAGTCAAAAAATCATCAATCCTTGATCGAATGCAAATCATTCTTTGGTCGAATAATGATCACCCTTGGTCAAATAAAGATCATTCATTGATCAAATAATGATCAACCCTTATTCGAATAAATATCATTCAATTGTCGAAAATATTATCAACCCTTGGTTGAAAATATAACATTCATCGGTCGAATAATGATCAACCCATGCTCAAATGCAAATCATCCATTAATCGAATAATGACCTACCCTTGGTCGAATAAGGACCATTCATTGGTCGAATAATGATCAACCTTGGTCGAATAAGGATCATTCATTGGTCGAATAATGATCAACCTTGGTCGAATAAATATCATTCATTGGTCGAATAATGATCTTTAATTGGTCGATTAATGAGCAACCTTTGGTCTAATAAAGATCATTCATTGGTTGAATAATGATCTACCCTTGGTCGAATAAAGATCATTCATTGATCAAATATTGAGCAACCCTTCATCGAATAAAGATTTTTCATTGGTCGAATAATGATCAACGCTTGGTCGAATATAGATCATTCATTGATTGAATAATGAACATCCCTTAGCCGAATAAAGATAATTCATTGGTAGAATAATGATCAACCCTTGGTCAAATAAAGATCATTCATTGGTCGAATAGTGATCAACCCTTGGTTAAATAAAGATCATTCATTGGTCCAATAATGATCAACACTTTGTAAAATAAAGACCATTCATTGATCAAATAATAAGCAACCCTTGGTCGAATAAAGATCATTCATTGGTCGAATAATGATCAACCCTTGGCCAGATAAAGATCATTCATTGGTTGAATAATGAGCAACCCTTGGTCGAATAAAGATCTTTCATTGGTCGAATAATGAGCAACCCTTGGTCGAATAAAGATCTTTCATTGGTCGAATAATGATCAACCCTTGGTCAAGTAAAGATCATTCATTGGTCGAATAATGATCAACACTTTGTCAAATAAAGATCATTCATTGGTCAAATAATGATCAACCCTTGGCCAGATAAAGATCATTCATTGGTTGAATAATGAGCAACCCTTGGTCGAATAAAGATCTTTCATTGGTCGAATAATGAGCAACCCTTGGTCGAATAAAGATCTTTCATTGGTCGAATAATGATCAACCCTTGGTCAAGTAAAGATCATTCATTGGTCGAATAATGATCAACACTTTGTCAAATAAAGATCATTCATTGGTCAAATAATAAGCAACCCTTGGTCGAATAAAGATCATTCATTGGTCAAATAATGATCAACCCTTGGACAGATAAAGATCAGTTATTGGTCGAATAATGAACTACCCTTGGTCGATTAAAAATCATTGATTTTGTCGAAAAATGATCAGCCCTTGGTCAAATAAAGATAATTCATTGGTCGAATAATGATCATTCATTGGTCAAATGATAAGCAACCCTTGGTCGAATAAAGATCATTCATTGGTCAAATAATGATCAACAATTGGACTGATAAAGATAATTCATTGGTTGAATAATGATCAACTCTTGGTCAAATAAAGATCATTCATTGGTCGAATAATGATCAACACTTGGTTAAATAAAGATCATTCATTGGTCAAATAATAAGCAACCCTTGGTCGAATAAAGATAATTCATTTGTCAAATAATGATCAACAATTGGACAGATAAAGATCATTCATTGGTCGAATAAAGATCAACCCTTGGTCGAATAAAGATCATTCATTGGTCAAATAATGATCAACCCTTGGATAGATAAAGATCAGTTAT
>NC_090760.1:66563899-66568899 GCF_036898095.1 Palaemon carinicauda | reverse complement strand
CCAAGGGGTGTTCGCATGCTAAAAAGGGCCCCTAGGTTACTCACTATTTTCTGAAAGAACATCACCTGGGGCATCATTTTAGCGAGGGTAGACATTCTGAAACCTGGCAGTAATCTTGCTAGGGATGGTTTTGTAGCTATTGACCATACTAAAAATTTCCTCAAAAATTTGGGGTAGGGGAAATTCAAATCTTAATAACTCAGTAAGGAAATAAGCTATTTGCATGAAATACCCATCAAAATGTAGCTTATAGGGTATGCTACAAGATGAAAATAAGAAATATTAAAGTAGGTCAAGGTCAAGGTCACCAGAGCTCAAGCAATGACGTAATTTGACACTTGCCCAAAATCTGGGCCTCTAAAAACTTAAAATTAAACCAGAACCCAGTTGTAAACTAATTTATTCTTTTATTTGTAGATTCTAGTAGAGTACTACATAGGAAAGTTTTTAAAAATTATTTGAAGAAAAAAACACACACTTTAACCCTTTTATTTTCAAGTCAAAATATCGAAAAAAAAAATGCCAAAAATAAAATTTTTCAAATTTTTTGCATGTTATGTGAGCTTTTTGAAAGTGTATCAAAAGAGATAAAAACACCCCAAAACTTTAGAAAATACAGGATTAAGAATAGTAAGAAACCTATAAATGTCTTTTTAGAGGGGAACAGAGGGGCCATGAGGGTAAGGGTAAGGGGGTAGGGGGTAGGGGGTAAGAGGTAGACGTTGAAAGAATGGTGTTGAAAGTGTTTTCACTTATCATTCACAGTTTTTAATCTACTGCCTGTGACCTGAACTTACTCCCTGTGCATTGGGCCATACATGCAGAGGCCTGTGAATCAGTGAGTCAGTACCTTTATAGGGAATCCCCACTTTCTACACTGTACATTTTGATTGTGTCCATGAAGCCACTCATCAGAGTCCCTAAGTTTCTTTCATGGAAATCATGCATTTCTAGGTGAGTACATATAGATGGATAGATTAGATTAAAATACATCATGTAGCCTTCCTTGAGTGGGTACTCTCTTACTATTTCATTTAATTTAAAGCCACTGGGCATTTGATGTGAAGAGATGAGAAGATGTTGCATTGCATTTCAAAATCTTAGGTGTACATTATGCATACACATATATACATAACATACATGTACATAGATAAATTGCATACACATTAAAAATTAATGTCAGGGGATTAGTAGTAAGAAAGTTTCCTCTGTTGATTTCAGGCTATTCTGTGCATGTGTGAGATGGCTAGTTTACTAACTAAACGCTTGAGGAGATCAACACCATCACCAAGCCCACATCCGCCTGTTGATATAGAAAAATGCATCATTTGCCAAACGGATCAGCCACACCTTAATACCACCAGCAGTGATAACGGCAGAAAACGTATTGCTGAAGCAGCATCTATACGAAAGGATGTTGTTTGTGATAGATTGAAACAGTTCAACAATAGTAAAATTGTTTACCACATAAGTAATGACTGTTATAAACAATATACTCTGAAGAAGACCCTTGATAGAATTAGGTTAGCAGGCTGTCCAGAGTCTCCTGATCCAGGTACACAGCAGGGCTCATCTCACTCAGATTCTAGGTCTAGGAGATCATCTATTGCTTGTAGAGAGCCTGTATGTAAGCCTGATGACGTTGACATTTTCTCACAAAAGTGTGTAATCTGTGGGAATGCCAAACACAACAATGATTACTCAAAATATCGCATCTCAGAAAAAGGGAGGGCTGATGCCTTTCTGAAAGCAGCTTTGCTTCTGCAAGACGAGGTATATATCAAAACTTCAGACTTGCAGGATGCAAATGCAGTATTCGGAGCAGATTTGTATTGCCATAAGACATGTGTTCGGAACTACATACGAAAAGGAGAGAAACTCTCAGGGTCGCAATCAGCTGGTCAGCGGAAGTTGGATATATTTGAGAATGTGTTGAAAGATATAGAATCTGACTTGAACACTGGGAAATCTTACGACCTGTCATTTGTAGCCGATCGTTGCAACATGTTTTCTAATGAAAAGCAACTGAACTACAAGTTTACAAACAGAGATGTGAAAATGTACCTAATCAGTGTGTACAAAAATGAGTTGTCATTTTTTTTCGCCTCCAGGTTCTAGTAGGTTGCCCACAATGTTTTTCAGGGTAGGTGCTAATACACCGCAGGTACAATCAGACACGTCTGGTGGAAACGATTGTGAAATTAACACTGATGTTTTGAAACGTTGTGGCAGGTTGTTACGACAGTGCATTATGAAACATGACTTTGAACTTGATGACACATTTTGTGACTGCACTGAATTAGAGGATGCCTACAATGCTATAGTCCTTCCAGATCAGGTTGGACATTTCTTCTCAGGATTGTTTGATGTTGATATTGATTGTGATGATGGAGAAGGCACTGATGCAAATCTGGAAGATTCTGAAATTGACTCAGAAACTGCTAAGCATAATAAGATCTTGTCTGTGTTCCAAGTGATATTTTTCATTTTGAACAATGTTAGAAAACGTACACCTCTTCATATGCTGAATTCTGAAGCTTTTTACAATGCATGTAGGTCCAAATTATTGGTATCAAGTCTCAATAGGTTTAGGCTGGCGATAAGTTATGATGAAATCCTGCGTTATCATTCTGACATGGCATCATATGTTATTGAATCCAGTCAGGGTAGAGCCCCTCTTCCTAGTAATTTTGATGGCAAAGAGTTTACCATGGGGGCTTTCGATAATTTTGATCATGAGGAAGGCACGTTGTCTGGCATAGGGGGTAGCCATGATACGGTAATGGTCTTAATGCAGGACAAGCCTGAAACTAGGAATGGTAAGCCCAAAAGGTCAGAGACGAATGTATCGCACAGGGATCGACAATTTAAAGAAGAACTAAGTTGCCAGATTCTCAGGAAATACTACAAGGTATCAAAGAAACCAACTCTTTCAACTTTGTACGAAGTACCCGAGGAGCATTTCAAGATGGATGAGGGTGAATATAAGCAGGTTAGGGCAAAGGATGTCGCCTGGGTAGTAGGTAGGATGGACCTGTGTGATGATGAGGTTGGTGAGACCTGTGAAAAGCAGACCATGCCATCTTGGAGTGCCTTTAACTCTTTGGTCACTAATGAGAACCTTCCTGTAATGATAGTAGGGTTTTTACCGGTACTACCCTATGCAGTGACAGAACATGCAATGGTGTATACTGCATTAAAAAACTTCCAGGAAATTCTTGGGAGACTAGAGCAGACCCACTTCCCGGTGGCATGTGATGAGGGGGTCTATCAGATTGCTCGACAAATTACAATGCAAAACCCACAGGAATTTGTAAACATAGTTTTAGTTTTAGGGTCCTTTCACTTGATAAAGGTGCTCATGGGTGCAATAGGAAAGTTCATAGACGGAAGTGGGGCAGAAACTATCCTGACAGAGTCCAAAGCTTTTGGTCCTAATGTAGTACGTTCTGTCCTGGATGGGTCACATTATGTTCGTTCATTAAAAGGATTGACGCTTTTGGTTGAGAGCATTGAGAGGTTACAGTGGGCGAGGTTCTTTCGTTGCAAGGGTACATCAGCTTACATGGATGAACTGGAGATGCTGAAGCTACTAAAAGATGGAGTGTTTAAGAAAGACAGAGAGCAGAGCAAACGTCTTCTTGATAGATTCGTAGATAACTCCTCACGCATGATCAATGACTTCAATGCCTTTCGGTCAGATCTACGGAATAACTCTAAAGACCTTCGCCTTCTGGGATACATTCGTTGAGATGGTTTCTATCTTTAAGGACCTCGTCACAGCAGACCGGGAGGGGAACTGGCAGTTACACCTTCAAAGCATCCAGACCGCCCTGCCAATCTTTGCAGGATGTGACCGCACCAACTATTACCGATGGGCATCAGTCTACTTGGAGGATATGCGGAGACTGCAGAAGGATGCGCCAGACGTGTATGAGAAGTTTGCTGCCGGAAAGTTCAGCATAAAGAGGACTCCTGGAAAGTTCAATGCGATTGGAGCTGACATGTGCCTAGAACAGACCATCAATAGGTCACAGAAGAGTGCCAGTGGAATCATAGGTAGTACCAAGAAGAAGAAATTTGTTGCTCAATGGGAGATAATATATCATGAAATGTTGGCAGTGGTCAATATTCAACGGCAGATCAGTGGTGTTTCAGTCCCAAGTACTGAACTTACAGTTGGTCATGAGTTCAATGTCTCGGCTACGTTGAGCTCTGAAATGTTAGCTCGTGATGTAATAGAATACATCAAACAGAATGAAAACCCAGCAGGCATATCTGAAGCAGACATTCATGTGGAGCAGCCAAAGTTGCACAGCATTCTTACCCAAGAAATTGTGTCCAGTGAAATCTGTGATGACCTACTGAATTTCAGGAAAAAAATCCAGCGATCTCTATGACAAGTTCCGCCGTGAACGTTTGGTCAAAAAGGAAAAATCATTGTTTGACCCAATCCACAGGAATAACTTGAAGACATTCAAATCAATGAAACCAGAGAAAGGAAAGCAGCAAGTTGGAAAACAGGGAAGCAAAAAACTTGCTAAAGCTCAAAAGATATTTGACACTGCTAGAGTGAGAAACTATGATATGAAGGAACTGCTGAGGCATGACTTAATTGAGGAAAGCTACCTGTTTGATGAGAATGGACTTATGTCGAAGCCAAATAAAAGTGAACTTTGCAAAGGCGTGGAAGATGAGCATTTAGACAAGAAGAAAGACTATCCGCCTCCAGATGAATGGAAAAAAGTAAAAACTGCTAGCATCGTTGATGTGATGTGTTGTTTACGCCAAATGAAGACATCATTTTTGAAGACGTTTGGAGATCTTTGTGTACGGTTCCTACAGATGGCATATGGACTGAGTAAAGATTCTAATCGTATTGACTTTGTCTTCAATACATACGTGGAAGGCTCCATAAAAGACAGTGAACGTCAGAGAAGACTAAGTTGCGGTCCAATTGATTTGAATGTCATTTGTGAAGAGACACCACTGCCAGTTTC
>NC_090760.1:66556399-66558899 GCF_036898095.1 Palaemon carinicauda | reverse complement strand
GCTCTTACTGACGGCATCTCGTGTAATCTCCCTCCTCGGTAATCTCACGTAATATCACTCTTTAGTAATCTCTAGTAATCTCCTGGAATAAGAGATAGAGTGATATTGAGGCAATCTGCTTGGGCAGTCTTATGGTGGCCGATGTGGTAACGTCCCCGACTGGTGAACGCCAGACTGGGGTTCGAATCCTGCTGAAACTCGTTAGTTCCTTTGGTTGCTGCATCCTCACCATCCTTGTGAGCTAAGGAGGGGTGTTTGTGGGAACCTATAGGTCTATCTGCTGAGTCATCAGCAGCCATTGCTGGCCCTCCTTGGTCCTAGATTGGGTGGAAAGGAGGTTTGGGCACTGATCATATGTATAGGGTAGTAGGTTGGCCAGGGTACTAGCTACCCGTTTAGATACTACCGCTAGAGAATTATGGGTTCTTTTGACTGGCCAGACAGTACTACATTGGAGTATCCTCTCTGGTTACGGTTCATTTTCTATTGCCTACACACGCACACACTGAATAGTCTGGCCTATTCTTTACACATTTTCCTCTGTCCTCATACACCTGACAACACAGATTACCTAACAATTCTTCTTCACTCAAAAGGTTAACTACTGCACTCTAATTGTTTAGTGGCTACTTTCCTCTTAGTAAGGGCAAAAGAGACTCTTCAGGTATGGTAAGCAGCTCTTCTAGGGGAAGGACACTCCAAAATCAAACCATTGTTCTCTAGTTTTGGGTAGTGCCATAGCCTCTGTACCATGGTCTTTCACTGTCTTGGGTTAGAGTTCTCTTGATTGAGGGTACACTCGAGCACACTATTCAATCTTATTTCTTTTCCTTTTGTTTTGTTAAAGCTTTTATAGTTTATCGAGAAGATATTTGTTTTAATGTAGTTATTCTTCTTAAAATATATTATTTTCCTTTTTTGCTTTCCTCACTGGGCTATTTTCCCTGTTGGAGCCCCTGGGCTTATAGCATCCTGCTTTTCCAACTAGAGCTGTAGCTTAGCAAATAGTAATGATAATAATAATAATAATAATAATAATAATGTGGGTAGTCTCTAGGGCATTGTCCTGCATGCTAGGTCAATGTCACTGTCCCCTGCCTCTGCCATTCATGAGCGGCCTTCAAACCGTTAAACCTGAACTGAGGGAACACGTAGGAAGACTGTAATTTCAGAATGGATCGAGATTGAGAATTTTAGACGATTGGAAAAATGTCATTAAATTTTCAGACTTATTGAACAAGGAAAAGATTGCATTATATTTTTTGAGTTTGATTTTTGGAAATTTGAGATTACCCTTTCGCACATCATATTCTGGCCGAGAAAAATAGATGACTAAAAGGACAAACATAAAAGGACCAAAAAAAGATAGAAAATGCTAAGGGAAATTTGGTAATGGAAGAGAGCGGAGGTGGAGGAAAAGGAAGAAGAGTGAGGAGAGGAGGAGAAAGAAGAAGAGGTAGAGGATAAGGAGGAGGAGAAAAGAGAGAGAAAAGTAGAAGAAGAGTGAAATGAGGGAGAGGTAGAGGAAGAAGAAAAATAGGAAGAGTAAAAAGAGGGAGGGAAAGAGGAAGAAGAAAATAGGAAGAGTAAAAAGAGGGAGAAAAAGAGGGAGAAGAGGAACAGGAAGGGTAAGAAGAGGGAGAGAAAGAGGAACCAAAGGAAGAAGATGAGTAAAAAGGAGGGAAAGAGGAAGAAGAGGGAGAGGAAAAGTAAAAAGATGGAGAGAAAGAGGAAGAAGAGGGAGAGGAAGAGTAAGAAAAGGGAAAGAAAGAGGAAGAAGAGGAATAGGAAGAGTAAAAAGAGGGAGCGAAAGAGGAAGAAGAGGGAGAGGAAGAGAAAGAAGAGGTAAAGAAAGAGGAAGAAGAGGAAGAGGAAGAGTAAGAAGAGGGAGAGGAAGAGGAAGAAGGTGAATAGGAAGAGTAAAAAAGAGGGAGAGAAAGAGGAAGAAGATGAAGAGTAAAAGTAAAAAGATGGAGAGAAAGAGAAAGAAGAGGAATAGGAAGAGTAAATAGAGATGAGAGAAAGAGGAAGAAGAGGAAGAGGAAGAGTAAAAAGAAGGAGAGAAAGAAGAAGAAGAGGAAGAGGAAGAGGAAGAGTAAGAAGAGGGAGAGGAAGAGGAAGAAGGTGAATAGGAAGAGTAAAAAAGAGGGAGAGAAAGAGGAAGAAGATGAAGAGTAAAAGTAAAAAGATGGAGAGAAAGAGAAAGAAGAGGAATAGGAAGAGTAAATAGAGATGAGAGAAAGAGGAAGAAGAGGAAGAGGAAGAGTAAAAAGAAGGAGAGAAAGAAGAAGAAGAGGAAGAGGAAGAGGAAGAGTAAGAAGAGGGAGAGGAAGAGGAAGAAGAGGAAGAGTAAGAAGAGGGAGAGAAAGAGGAAGAAGAGGAAGAGGAAGAGTAAAAAGAAGGAGAGAAAGAGGGAGAACAGGAAGAGGAAGAGTAAAAAGAGTACAAAGAGGAAGAGGAAGAGGAAGTCCGTTTCCCTAATGCCGCTGGATTTCCCTCT
>NC_090760.1:66528759-66538759 GCF_036898095.1 Palaemon carinicauda | reverse complement strand
CGTTTAAATGTCCAAGATTTATCGTTAATCGAATGCCAAGTCACAAACCTACCAAGTAGCAACGATGTTGAAGATGGGTTGATTTCAATTCTAAGTACTAAAAACCTGAATTCGACAGGTATACGTACAGAAGAATTGTCATTGACTTTTATCTCTCTTCGTGGGTTTATGGTACTGTCACTGTCATATAAATATCATGAACCAGGGTTCGATTCCCTGACAGTCTGATGCTATTGTCTCTGAGTGGTTTCGCCTTGGGAGTCTGATCATGAGGTCGGTAAGAGAATCCAGCCATTAATGTATTGAAATACATGGCTTATTTGAATATAAAAATCACGTTAAAATTTGCAAAATTTATCATATACACATACATACACACACACACACACACACACACACATATATATATATATATATATACATTTATCTTTCCTGACACCCTGAACGGGATTGCCAAACATATGACTACCCGGTCTCTCCCTGTCCCTCAGGTAAGGGAGAGGAGTAGTCACACCCTGGTGACAGGGGCGTACCCCTAGAGGTACACTCGAAAACCACACTCTCCCACAAATTGCCTAACCCTCAGGTTGTAGTTAGGAAAGGGTTCAATGTGTGTGAGTGTATGTGCATATCTATCTAACTATTCAGACCTCATTTTTGACGGGTCATGTACACTATCCATCTATCTAAATATCTATCTATCTATCTATCTCTTTGTGTATATATATATATATATATATATACATATATATATATATATATATATATAAATATATATATACGTATATATATATACATACTGTATATATATGTATATATACATATTTTTACATGCTGTATATATATATGTATACATACATATATATGTATATATATATATATATTCATATATATATATGTATATATACACACACACATATATATATATATATATATATACATATATCAATCTGATTACTTACTTACTTTACACTACAATGCGGTTACCCAATTCTAGTCTTCATCCACTGAGAGAGAGAGAGAGAGAGAGAGAGAGAGAGAGAGAGAGTTGAGAGTTTTACAAGCAATTAGTCTGCACACTCCTGTTCACCCTCTCTCTCTCTCTCTCTCTCTCTCTCTCTCTCTCTCTCTCTCTCTCACTTTGGGATTAAGTCTTCAATTTGCATGTGTGAATTTAGATTAAGTGTTAAGTCAGCTCAAATAAAAATGATAGGCTTATATCTTCATCTCTTCTTTTTAATTTTTTTTTAAAAATTTATCTCAACAAATGAATTTAAACTTAACTTCAATCATTGATTTCTAACAGTGAAATTTCCCAAATGTATGAATGTAAGCTTAATAGTTTTGTCAAACATATTCTATCAATTATATGATAAAAAACATGTCTTGGAAGGATAGATGTTGATAAGAGATTATTATTATTATTATTATTATTATTATTATTATTATTATTATTATTACTACTACTACTACTACCACTATTATTATTATCATTATCATTATCGTTACTATCCTTATTATTATTATTATTATTATTATTATTATTATTGTTATTACTTTTTTTTCTATCAGTCTTTTCAACTGGGTGGTATTTCTAGTGTAGGGTTCCGGGTTGCATCCTGCCTCCTTAGGAGTCCATCACTTTTCCTATTATGTGCGACATTTATAGGATCATACTCTTCTGCATGAGTCCTGGAGCTACTTCAGCCTGTAGTTTTTCTAGATTCCTTTTCAGGGATTTTGGGATCGTGCCTAGTGCTCCTATGATTATGGGTACATTTTCCACTGGGATATTCCATATCCTTTTTATTTCGATTTTCAGGTCATGGTACTTATCCATTTTTTTCTCTCTCTTTCTCTTCGACTCTGGTGTCCCATGGTACTCCGACATCAATGAGTGATACTTTCTTCTTGATTTTGTCAATCAACGTCACGTCTGGTCTATTTGCGCGTATCACCCTATCTGTTCTATAGTCCCAGAGGGTCTTTGCCTGATCGTTTTCTATCACTCCCTCAGGATGGTGCTCGTGCCACTTATTACTGCAAGTTAGCTGATGTTTCTTGCACAGGCCCCAGTGGAGGGCTTTTGCCACTGAATCATGCCTCTTTTTCTACTGGTTCTGTGCAAGTGCCGGACATTCGGTTGCTATGTGGTTTATGGTTTCATTTTTCGTGTTGCATTTCTGACATGTGGGAGAGATGTTATTTCCGTCTATCGTTCTTTGTACATGTCTGGTTCTTAGGGCCTGATCTTGTACCGCTGTTATCATTCCTTCAGTTTCCTTCTTGACCTCTCTCCTCAGTAGCCATTGCCACATGTCATCGCTGGCTAGTTCTTTAGTCTGTCTCATGTATTGTCCGTGCATTGGTTTGTTGTGCCAGTCCTCTGTTCTGTTTGTCATTTTCCTGTCTTTATATTTCTGGGTCTTCGTCTACTTTTATCAGTCCTTCTTCCCATGCACTCCTGAGCCACTCGTCTTCACTGGTGTTCAGATATTGCCCCAGTGCTCTATCCTCGATGTTAACACAGTCCTCTATACTTAGTACTCCTCTCCTTCCTCCCCTTCGTGTTATGTATAGTCTGTCCGTATTTGCTCTTGGGTGTAGTGCTTTGTGTATTGGCATATGTTTCCTAGTTTTCTGGTCTATGATGCGGAGCTCTGCCTTCGTTCATTCGACTATTCCTGCACTGTATCTGTTTACTGCCACTGCCTATGTGTTTATGGCTTTTATCACATTTCTGTCGTTGAGTTTTGACTTGAGTATCCCCTTGAGTCTCTGCGCATATTCTTTCCTGAGAGTGTCCTTCATCTCTTGGTGATTTTTATCCCCTCCTTCCATTATTCCCAGGTTTTTGTATCCCATCTCATCTATGTGTTTGATGTTGCTCCCATCTGATAGCTCTATCCCTTCAGTCCTTGTTACTTTACCCTTTTGTATATTGACTAAGGCACATTTTTCTATTCCAAACTCCATCCATCCTGATGTCCCCGGATACAATCCTTACAGTCTGGACTAAGGTATTTATTTCCTTGATGGTCTTTCCATACTGCTTGATGTCGTCCATGAACATCAGAGGGTTAATTCTGTCGCTACTTTTCTTGAGTTGGTACCCAGCATCCATCTTATTATTATTATTATTATTATTATTATTATTATTATTATTATTATTACTTGCTAAGCTACAACCCTAGTTGGAAGAGCAGGATGCTATAAGCACAGGGGCCACAACAGGGAAAACAGCACAGTGAGGAAAGGAAAAATGGAAAAATTAAATATTTCAAGAATAGTGAAATTAAAATAGATATTTTTTATATAAACTATAAAAACCTTAACAAAACAAGAGGAAGAGAAATAAGATAAAATAGTGTGCCCTGTTGTACCCTCAAGCAAGAGAACTCTAACCCAAGACAACGGAAGGCCATGGTACAGAGACTAAGGCACTACTCAAGACTAAAGAACAATAGTTTGATTTTGGAGTGTCCCTCTCCTAAAAGAGTTGCTTACCATACGTAAAGAGTCTCTTCTACCCATACCAAGAGGAGAGTAGCCACTGAACAATTACATTGCAGTAGTTAACCCTTTGTACGAAGAAGAATTGTTTGGTAATCTACGGGTGTCGTGTGTATGAGGACAGAGGAGAATGTATAAAGAATAGGCCAGACTATTCTATTCGGTGTAGATTTGGGCAAAAACAAAATGAGCCGTAACGAGAGAGAGGGATGCAATGTGGTACTGCCTGGCCAGTCAAAGGACTCAATAACTCTCTCAGCGGTAGTATCTCAACGGGTGGCTTGTGCCTTGGCCAACCTACTATACTGAATATATATATATATATATATATATTTGTATATATGCATGTATATATATATATATATATATGTATGTGTGTGTGTGTGCATGCAAGTAGATAAACATATTTATATATATCCATATATATATATATATATATATAGGCTATATATATATATATATATATATATGTATGTGTGTGTGTGCATGCAAGTAGATAAACATATTTATATATATCCATATATATATATATATATATAGAAATCCTTATGAATATTTCATAGATTGATAGCCAATTGTCATTTCACACTCATTGAGAATTTCTTCTTCTTCTTCTTCCTCCGCTACAGCACAAATAGTGATTCAGTTTCTTGTTTCTTAATCGTTCTCCATCTTTCATTCGTCCCCTCAAATCGGGTAATCATTCATGAGAAAATAGACAGGTGTTTCATGCAATTGGTCTCTGATTGATGGGAAGAGAGCCCTCTTTGGGATTATCACTGAGATTCTCCTGTAATGGACACTCGATTAGTTTCGCCATCAATGGAGTCTTGTTGAGAGAGGAGAAAGGCTGGATTAAGATTTCTGGCGATTAAGCAATCACTCACTTTTTTTTATCTAATGATTTCTGTCGTTTGTTTTTCTTTATTTCATTCATCCGTGGGAGATATCAGAACAATCTAAACATATCAAAACAAGTTTTCTCTCAAGTGGATGTCAAAGCAATCGGTGTATCGTGCAAGTCAAAAAAGTTCGCGTGTTCAGTAAGCTGCTCAAGATAGTGGAAGTGGCTTTTTCCAACGTTGGACAACAAATTATCCCTCATGGATTTTTTAATATATGCTGGGAGGCTACACATATTACGTTAAAGTTACCATACATAGCGATAAATCACGAAAAATGAGATAAAATATAAGGGAAATATCTTATAACGATCATGGAACATGAGACCACAGACATACCTACGAACGTAGACTGGATACAAATCAGGGCCAATATGGCTGCCCAAGCCAGTAATCATTAAGTTCTGGTTCTGGCATCTTTCATCTGATTTTCCTTAAAGCTATTTATTCCAGGAACCTCGGGAATGTTATTATATGTTTCCATGGTTAGAGGCGCTCTGGAATTATTATGGTCTGTGGGTCTGGAATCCCTTACAAAGACCCCATATTAAGTATTTACCGAATCGACATCATAATTTATTTGTCTTTCCTTGATCAGTTACGTAAAGAGCTGATACGACGTTACCTAATGGTATGCTATTGATGATATAGCCCATTTACTCTCTCTCTCTCTCTCTCTCTCTCTCTCTCTCTCTCTCTCTCTCTAATAGCCTTTGGACTTCTATCCTTGTCTTTCTGTCTGTCTACTTTGTTGTGTTTCCTGTCCCATATTTCAACTTTAAATTATTGTAGAGTAAAAGAATAGTTACGAGAGATATTGAGATAACATCCACTGTCTATGTCAATCCCGCTCTCTTATCCTACTCCCTTTGTCTTTTGAATCTGGGCTAGAGAATGGCACTAGGTATCTGGTCTCGCTGGTTTTCCCATTTACTCATGAGCACTTATACTTTACATGAGTGAGTTTACAGCGTCTTTAATAGTAAGAAGAAACCTCCAATATACAAAACTTTGAAAATTAGTGCAATGTTGGTTGAATGCCACATGGGGTTGAACCACCGAAGGACCTGAGTAGAACAATGTGTTTAAGGTTAGATTATGTTATGGTAGTTTTACTTAGGGGTTGTTGTGGCCAGATTGGTAGCGTCTCTGCTTGGTGTTTGCCAGACGAGGGTTTGAGTCCCACTCAGACTCGTTAGTGCCTTTAGTGTCTGCAACCTTACCATCCTTGTGAGCTAAGGTTGGCGTGTTTGAGGGAGACTACAGGTCTATCAGTTGAGTGCTGGGTGCTGATTATATGATATATGGTCAGTCTCTAGGGCATTGTCCTGCTTGCTAGGGCAATGTCACTATCCCTTCCCTCTGCCATTGATGAGCGACCTTTAAACCTTTAAGGTAAGTTAAGGTCAGCTTACTTTACGCTAGGTTACGTTAGCTTCACTTAGGCTAGGTTAGGTTAGGTTTACAAAAGCTAGGCTAATTTAGGTTATGTCAGAATTTTGGCAATGTTAGGTTAGGCGAGGTTTAACTGAGGATAGGCTAGGTTAAGTTAGGTTTAGTTAGTTAACTTAACTTAGGCTAGGTTAGGTTAGCGTCCATGTTGTAGGAAATGTTAAAAAAATATGTGAAATTCATTAAAAAAACAGGCAAAATATGATAATCAAACTTCAGACATATAAGAATAGAGAAATTCTTGTAATTGAGAGAGAGAGAGAGAGAGAGAGAGAGAGAGAGAGAGATAACATGAAAGATAAAATTATAGATAGTTTGGGAAAGACCGTGATCTCATTTTCAAAAAGAATAGGCCTACACCTACGCGCTACCATGCTTTTACATATATATGGGTTCCCTAAATTCCCTCTTGGGAAATATCTATTCTAAAACTTTGGATTATTTCCAGGCTGCATCTATTTTCTGAAGCAGCTGATTCTCTGCAGTTGTTTCCAGAACACTTGTTTTCACACATGTGTAGCAGCTGTTCTCCAGATTTATTATTATTATCATTATTATTATTATCCTGCCGTAATGCCTTTATCATCCTTGTTCTATTCAGGAAAATCTTCTCTCGCGCTTTTCCAGTAATCCATTTTTTCCCGCCACTATTTCGCGCGCAAAGTTGGAAAGTCTCAGACTTACCATTTCTAATGATCTATATTTCTTTTGTTGTTGTTGTTCTTGTTGTTGTTGTTGTTGCTGTTATTGTTATTCTTCGATTCTTTATCATCTTCTTGAAAAGATCAGCTTCCAGCATTTCACAATTCCAGTTTCCTTCAGTTTCTCATTGATTTTTCCTTTTGGCTGTTCTCAGGAACAGCATTTTTCCTAAGTTCCAAATTAGGATTCGATGCATCTTTGAGATCTCTCTCTACCCCCCCCCCCCAACAAATAATAAGCTTCCCCCCTCTTCCCCTCAGTTTCCCTCCCCCTGCCTAACACCCACTCCTTTTCTTAGACTTTTCCTGGAAGTCTAGAAAGTGGCACAAACAAGACTTTTACAAGACTTACATTTGACGGTGGCAGATGGAAGATGCTTCTCTCTCTCTCTCTCTCTCTCTCTCTCTCTCTCTCTCATTGTTTGGTTAAAGTTGTCCATTTTTTTACTTTTGTGTTTTATTCCTTTTTTCTTTTTAAAAATATTATATCAGTTTCTTTTATTTCTCCTTAATCTCTTCTCTTAATTTTTTTTTTGTCTTCATGTCCCTTCCTCGAAATCAAATTCCAAAATTAATTTCATTATGATTTATAATTTATAGGGCCAGGAGGCCATTCATTTGATAAAACTTAAGGTTTAAGGTTTAAAGGGCGCTCATGAGCTCATGAATGGCAGATGCAAGGAACAGTGACAATTCCCTAGCAGGAAAATGCCCTAGAGACTGACCATATATACATATGTTCAGCACCTAGGCCCCCCTCTTAACCCAAGCTAGGACCAAGGAGGGCCAGACAGTAGCTGTTGATGACTCAACAAGTAGATCTATTAGGCCCCCAAACCCCAAACATTCTTAGTTGTCGAGGATGGTGATGTTACAGATACCACAAGAAACTATGGAGCAT
Source organism: Palaemon carinicauda (assembly GCF_036898095.1). Lineage (NCBI taxonomy): Eukaryota > Metazoa > Arthropoda > Malacostraca > Decapoda > Palaemonidae > Palaemon > Palaemon carinicauda. The sequence continues at coordinate 66,531,290 of NC_090760.1, read as the reverse complement.
AAGCGAGACTCGAACTCCAGTCCAGCAATGGCCAGGCATGGACGTTTCCGATAGGCTTCCACAATCCTAAACAGCCAAAAAAAAAAAAAAAAAAAAAAAAAAAAAGGAAAATTCTTTAGATACGGTCAAAGTAATCCTCTAATAATGGTTATTATGATCTTGATCAGAATCCTACAAGCCCAAGGTCTCCAACAGGGAAAGAAGCCCATAGAGGAATAGATAAAAGGAAATAGCAATTAAAATACATATAAGTGTTGAATCAAAATTATGGAAAATTTCAAGATCAATGACAACGTTGAAATTGATCAGTCATATATAAATTATAAAACGGGACTTATGTCAACCTGCTCAAAAGTAATAGCAAATATAATTGTTAGATAACAGATGAATGAAAATAACTTTCTGATAACAGTTAAAACCACCAAAATATCCTCAACTAGTTGGTAAAACCACCAAAATAATCCTCCGACATTAGTTAAAACTGGCCCCAAAAAGAATCTTAGATAACTTTTAAAACAGTCAAAAATAGAAAAGCACTCAGAGAGTGCAGACCTCCTCCACGGCTGCTTATTTCTCAAAACCAGCTTGCCTTTCTCAGAATCAATTCCAGTTAACCTTTTGCTCGCCCTTGACCTTGACCTTTGACCTAGGACTTTCAAAATTGAATCCCTGAACGTTTCATTACTCTATCAGTATAATTGTGGTCAGAAAGTTGTCGACAAAGGAACAATCAAACGGTAGAAAACATAACCTCCTTCCAACTTTGTTGGCGGTCGTAATATACTGGTAAAAGTTGAAACAGATTGAAACATCATCAGAATATTCTGATGATAGTTAAAACTGCCTCCAAAAGTTTTAGATAACTCTCAAAAGTCTTCTGGTAACAGATAAAACAGCCTAAAATATCCTCAGATAACAATTATATTAATCTAAATAATTCTTTAAAAACAATTAGAACTTATAAGATAATCCACTGATAAATGCTAAAACCTCCCTAAAAGATCTCAAGTTATGATTAAAATTTCTAAAGTAAAAATAATCCTCTAAAACATTTCTCAGCAAATGACTAAACATACTAAGTAAAAAATCATATAAAATAATTATCAAAAAATTACCAAAACCGCTAAACTAAAAATAATCCTCAAAACTAATTCTCAGATAATGATTAAAACTACTAAATTTAAAATGGTCATCTAAAATAATTCTCAGAAAAATTCTAAACTACAAAAGTAAATATAATCCTCTACAACAGTTCTCAGGTAATGACTACAATTGTTAAAGTAAAAGGATACCCTTAAATAATTCTCAGATAATGACTGAAACCGCTAAAGGTAATCCTCTACAATCTGAGTTATTAAACTGCAAAAGTAAAAATAATCCTCTAAAACAATTCTTAAATAACTAAAACTACCAAAATAGGAATGATTCTCTAATTACATCTCAAATACCCAAACATTTTCAGATATGACAAAACCAGCCAAAACAAATATCTGATAACAGCCGAAACATCCCAAAACACCAACTGATAACGGAAACAAAGACGACCAAATAGAGACGAGTAACGAACGCGTATTACCTCATGGAGATTTATGGCATAAATTTGCGACTCGACTCTGTGCCGTCTCCTGGAATTCTTCGTGTGCTTGCTTCTTTTGTCACAGGACAATTTTCCAGGCTTTTTTTCGGCGTGTTTCACTCCATAATTAGAGGGAAAATCTGATTTTGTCCGCTGCATTCTCTTCACACATGCATAAGACATTTTTAAACAATCAGAAAGCTTTTGATTCTATTAAAACTTCAGCAGAAATGAAAGCCCTTCATAGACAAGGCATAGATGAATCTTATGTTAGAATACTAGAAGATATCTATACGGGAGATACAGCCATCGTAAAACCATATAAAGATAGTGAGAATATTTCGACTGAGAAAGGAGTTGCATACGGAGACCACATCTCTCTTAAATTATTCACATAATGCCTAAAAGTTTTTAAGAATTTAAATTGAGAAACTGTAGGAATTAATATTAATGTGGAATACCTTAACAGCTTCAGATTTGCAGATGACATAGTTCTATGTAGTGAATCATGGGAGGAATGGCAAAAGATGTTAAAATGTTTGAATAGAGAAAGCCGAAATGTAGGACTGAAAATAGTGTTCAATGAAAATGCAGAGACAACAAATAAGAGTTAAGGACGAACTTATAAAGATTATTGATGAATATATGCGCTTAGGACAGATGGTAAGTGTTTCCTCAGGACACAAGACCAAAATTAAAAGAATGATAAGCATGGGATAGAGAGCTTATGGTAAACAAAATGAGATTATGAAAATTAAAATGATACTTTCTCTAAACAAAGAGGTATTGAGATGGTCCTACCCAGACGTAATACAGATAGGTCCTGCCAGTATTAACTTAAACATCGTAAACTTGGAGCCTTTATAAAGCCTTGGGACATAAATTTGTTACAAACCAAAGAGTAATGGAAAGAATAATGATGGGAATAATATTAAGAGACAGAAAAAGAGAAACA
>NC_090760.1:66516259-66521259 GCF_036898095.1 Palaemon carinicauda | reverse complement strand
TCATTTTGTTTGTTGATATGGATTAATATTTATGTGATTAATAAGGTTTATTTTGATTTTTATTAGCTTGGAGATTTACTTATTCATAACTGTTGTACAGAGTAATTCATAATTCACCTGTTATAAAGTTGCCATTGTTTGTAGCCGTTTAAAGGCTTTATTGCTTATGTTTATATATATATATATATATATATATATATATATATATATATATATATATATATATATATATATATATATATATATCTATATATATATCTATATTCATATATATATATATATATATATATATATATATATTTATATACATAAAAGTATATACATACTATATATATATATATATATATATACATAAATTTTATATACATATATATATATATATATATATATATATATATATAATATATATATATACATAAAATTTATATACATATATATATATATATATATATATATATATATATATCTATATATATATATACATAAAATTTTACATACATATACATATATCTATCTATCTATCTATCTATCTATCTATCTATCTATCTATATTATATATATATATATATATATATATATATATATATATATATATGTATGTGTGTGTGAATATGTATGTATACAGTATATGTAATCATATATATGTTTATATATACAATATATATAATCATATATATGTATATAATATACAGTATATATAATCATATATATGTGTATATATACAGTATAAACATTAGATATATTTATGTATACTTACATATGTATGTATACGCTGTGTATATACATATACAGATATGTGTATATGTATATATATATGTATTGTATATACATATATATATATATATATATATATATATAAGTATACATATGCAGTATATATATATATATATATATATATATATATATATATACATATATATATATATAAGTATATATATATATATATATATATATATATATATATATATATATATATATATATCCAGTATATATATATATATATATATATATATATATATATAGCCTATATATATATATATATATATATATATATATATATATATATATATATATATATATATATGTATATATATATATATGTGTGTATATATGTGTGTGTATATATGTATGTATATTGTATTTACTATCAGTATTTTCTATGGTTTACTTTATTTTTAGGTAAATAATAATAATAATAATATACATAATAATAATAATAATAATAATAATAATAATAATAATAACAACAACAACAACAACAACAACAACAACAATAATAATAATAATAATAAGTGAGTCTGCTCCATGAATGATTTACTCTCATTAGTTTCATTTTCCCTCAACTGACCTCATTCCGTTTTCTTTTAATAATCAATAGGTAAACTGGTTCTTTTCTATCCCATATGCCAAATTATAAATAATTCATAAGCTATAATAAAATTACCATAATAATATCAATATTTGAGAGATTGATATTTTCTTACATTCAAAATTTCGTAAATAATTCTCTGAATAATTTCGTATATATTTATTTCAATTAAGATAAAATTGCTTAAAGTAGTGTCTGTAATTAGACGTAATTGGTAAACATGGCAAATTGGTAATTTTCCAATTTCTTTGCCCTCAATCCGTGTGGGACATAAGTGGATTCCTTCCAATTAACTCGATCGGATATCAAGGCTCAGCCCCAAGTTAATGAAGATCCCTGAGTACGATGATTGATGTATTCTTGGTACGAGAGTCGAGTGGAGTTTGGCTTCTTGTTAGAATAAAGGACTATCGATATTAGTCTGTTAATTTGTTAAAATTATCATCTAAAAATGCACACTGTTTATTTAAGATAACACAACTGCCTTTTAATCGTTTCGTAAACTCGATAAAGGGCACAAGAAACGTTGGCAATACGCATACGATAGTCACGATACTCATGTAAACAATAGTGTTCTTCATGGTGTGCGCGTGTCAGTGTACCTACCCTTTCTGTCGTTAACAAATTTTTATTTTTGTCGTCATGTCACCTACATTTTTCGTTGTCCGTTATTCCCATATAAAGATGTTATAGTAACCCAGCCTCAAATATCAACAAGTAAGTTGTGAATACATTTAAACGTAACTTGTGTTTACAAAATCCACTTGTAAGTTTTTGTATGCTTAGCCTAAGGCTATGTGAATGTGGAGGCCAAGGATAGCTTATCTTTTCTAAAGCTTTACATGAATTTCTATAAATTACAGGCCGATTCAATATCATGAAATTAAGGATTATGTATAGGCCTAACCTAAGCAATGTTATTTTGTATATGATGGAATACAAAATACCATGACTGTAGATTAGGCTACGCTTGTCTATCATAGACCTATTTCACGATTTATTTAGCAGAGTTCTTGCCTATTTCACATGCTAACTAGCTTCCTCTCTTATGAAAATAATTTGAACGTTGTATTGTCTATATCAAACTGGCGTTAGTCTAGCCTAACCTAACGCAATTACTACTTTCCAAATCCTTGTGGATTACTATAAATGTGCTAGTTTTTAACGTTTAACTATTAATTATACTATATGATTCCCTGAATCCTAGACCTAGGCTAAGCATAATCTAACGCAAGTACTATTTTCTAAATCTTAGTTGATTACTAAACTGAAAAAAATGTTCAGCAACTTTTAACGGTTATTTTTTAGTTACACAATATGATTCCCAGAAATCTAGGCTTAGGCTAAGCTTAAACAATTATCCCAACGAAACACGAATTTCTCTATTACTAGTGCTAAGCCATATAGGCTAGAATTGTGACATATTCTTACGTTTGAGCGACTTTTATTCCTCGGACTTCGACCTAACCTAAACTAGGCTCTCGAGAGTTATTTCGCAAATCCTGTAATAAGTTTTCAACTCTCTGCCTCTCTCCATCAAGGACTATCAAGACTTGGTATTACCCACAATGCAATAGCATTTAAACAAACGCTTTAACATATTGATAATATTACTATCAATTTTAACATCACGTTGTTATTTCTATCATTGTAGTTTTACCATTAGCGTTTTTTTACCATAAATGTTATGACTATTTCATTTTTCTCATCTCGTTGCTGTGATTTTTATGCTCATTCTATGCATCATTCTCATCGTAAGTAAAGTTATCAGTAATTTTTTTTTCATTATCGTCATTATCTTTTGCCTTTCACGTAATTTTCATTGTAATATTTAACTCCACTGTCCTTTTAAACTGCATTATCTTCATAGTCACTTTTATCATCATTTTCACTATTACTTTGTCATTACCATTCACAAATCCATCATCATTTCCCTTTAATTATTAGGAGTGATATCATTATCATTATTAATATTGAGACTTCAATTTTTCTTCTTATGATTGTGATCATTGTAAATGGCAGTCATATTCACTGTCATGAATTTCATTATTATCATTATCATTGTAAAGCCGGTACCATTGTTCACATCATCATTATAACTGTCACCATCTTTATTATCATCTTCAATACCGACTACATTCTTCTTCATTCGACGTCATCACAATCATGAACTTTATCCTTATGACTATCGACACTATCGATGTCACTCTCATCCTTTTCATATTCAATATCATTATTACTGCCATCATTATCAATAACTTCATCTCTACAACCAACATAATCACTATCTTTTTTCACTATTTTCATCTTCATTATTTATTATCATTATTACTATTTTTTCGCTATCTTCATTTCACTACCATCATTACCATTATATTTTTCACTATAATTTTATTCACAGTCATTATTGCCACTATCTTTTTTCACTATATTTATATTCACTACCGTCATTATAACTATCTTCATCTTCTCTACCATTGTCATCACTATTTTATCTCTCTATCTTCATCTTCACTACGTCATTATCACTATCTTTTATCTCTATATTCATCTTCACTATTATCATTATCACTATTTTCATCTTCACTACCATCATTATCACTATCTTTTTTCTCTATATTCATCTTCACTATCATCATTATTACTAACTTCAACTTCCCTACCATCAATATCACTATCTTTTTTCTTTATATTCATCTTCACTATCATCATTATCACTCTTTTCATCTTCACTACCATCATTATCTATATTTTTTTCAATATATTCATCTTCACTGTCATCATAATCACTTTCTTCACCTCCATTATCTTCATCTTAAATACCACCATTATCACTATCGTCATCTTCACGACCATTTTTTGCCACTATTTTCATCGTCCCTACCACCATTATCACTATCTTTTTTCACTGTTCATCTTCAATACCATCAGTATCACTATCTTTTTCACTATATTTATCTTCACTATCACAATCATCACTATCTTCATCTTCACTTCCATCATTATTACTATCTTTTTCACTGTATTCTTCTTCACTATTATTATTATCACTATCTTTATCTCCACTACCATCATTATCTCTATCTTCCTCTTCACTACCATCATTAGCACTATCTTTTTCACTATTTTCATCTTCACTACCATCATTATCAATATCGCCATCTTCACTACCATAATTCTCACTAGTTTTTTTCACTATATTCGTCTTCACTATCATCATTATTACTATCATTTTCAATGGATTCTTTTTCACTATAATCATTATCACTATCTTCATCTCCAATACCATCATTATTTGTATCTACATCTTCACTACCACTATTAGCACTATCGTTTTCACTATATTCATTTTCACTACCATCATTATCACTATCGTCATCTTCACTACTATCATTATCACTATCTTCATCTTCCCTATCATCACAATCTCTGTCATTTTTCTCTATCTTCATCTTCCCAACCATCATTATCACTATCTTCATCTTCCCTACCATCATTATGACTTTCATTTTTCACTGTCATCATCTTTCCTACCATCATTATCACTAACTTTATCTTCACTACCACCATAATCTGTCATTTTTCTCTATCTTCATCTTCCTTACCATCATTATCACTATCTTCATCTTCC
>NC_090760.1:66498759-66511259 GCF_036898095.1 Palaemon carinicauda | reverse complement strand
AATGGCAGTGGCCTGATTGGTAACGTCTCTGCATAGCGTTTGCCAGTCGGGGGTTCGAGTTCCGCTCAGACTCGTTAGTGCCATTAGTGCCTGCAACCTAACCATCCTTGTGATCTAAGGTTGGGGGTTTTGGGGAGCCTATAGGTCTATCTACTGAGTCATCAACAGCCACTGCTTGGCTCTCCCTGGTCCTAGTTTGGGTTGAGAGGAGGCTTGGGCGCTAATCATATAATATATGGCCAGTCTCTTAGGCATTGTCCTAATTGCTAGGTCAATGTCACTGTCCCTTGCCTCTTCCAATCATGAGTAACCTATAATAAACCTTTAAAGAGTCCCTCCTTTTAACGTCTGTCCCGCCTGTTTTTTAAAGTAAGCCAAATGCCCCAGTTTTTTTTTTCTTTTTTGCTATGTTCACGTTTGTTCCGCTTGATTATGCTACAAAAACAAAACTGTCCCCATTTTAATGGAATAGTAGGCTCCTGATATTTTATTTAATTTTGCCATTTCACTAATTGGTAACTTCGACTGTTAAGACACCCAATCATTGAGTATATCAATAATAATAATAATAATGATAATAATAATAATAATAATAATAATAATAATAATAATAATAATTATTATTATTATTATTATTATTTTGCAGTAATTTTAGTGTTTTAGAAGCGTCTCAAACGTTATAGATGCTGGCTGAGCAAAGATCCGGCAGTATTATTATTATTATTATTATTATTATTATTATTATTATTATTATTATTATTACTATTATTATTATTATTAAATACTAAGCTACAACCCTTGTTGGAAAAGCAGGATGCTATAAGCCCAGGGACCCCAATTTGAAAATAGCCCAGCGAGGAAAGGAAATAAGGAAAAATAAAATATTTTAGGAATAGTAACAATATTAAAATAAATATTTCCTATTTAAACTATAAAATCTTTAACAGAATAAGAGGAAGAGGAACTAGATAGAAAAGTGTGCCCGAGTGTACCCTCAAGCAAGAGAACTCTAACCCAAGGCAGTGTAAGACCATGGTACAGAGGCTATGGCACTACCCAAGAATAGAGAACAATGGTTTTATTTTGGAGTGTCCTTCTCCTAGAAGAGCTGCTTACCATAGCTAAAGAGTCTCTTCTACCGTTACGGAGAGGAAAGTAGCCACTGAACAATTACAGTGCAGTAGTTAACCCCTTGTGTGAAGAAGAATTGTCTAGTAATCACAGTGTTGTCAGGTGTATGAGGACAGAGGAGAATCTGTAAACGATAGGCCAGACTACTCGGTGTCTGTGTAGGCAAAGAGAAAGAACCGAAACCAGAGAGAAGGGTCCTATGTAGTACTGTCTGGCCAGTCAAAGGACCCCATAACTCTAGCAGTAGTATCTCAACGGGTGGCTGGTGCCCAGGCCAACCTACTACCTAAGTGAAGTGTTTTAAACGTTATATATAAACGTTATATAAAAGGATATTATAGACTGTATAAAGTGCAGACTAAAGGGCCGAGAAACTCACTTAAGGTACGATGGTTATAGATACACACACGCACACACACATAGAACCAATAGAAGTTTTTGGTACCCCTGATAGTGAGGCATTTGTTGACCAACTGCCCCACCTATAACACCTTGATAAATAGACATCTGTTTGAGGCTCGAGGTGAGGAGGGCAGGTTCAGCCTTTCCAAGATTCTTGGGCAGGATGTGTTGTATCATGCTAGCGGCATTTTTATAGATTTATTTCAGAAGCAGGTCTTCTGAAAGCTATTTAACTTTTGTAAGGACATCTTTGCTTTTAGAGCTTCAAATTATATTTTTTATTTTTATTTATTACGAACGATATTGGAGTCAATGACCTTGGATGTCAGGCTGCCAGAAAACTCAAAATCAACGCATCAATCTCTACACTAGGTGTAGCAGGAACTCCCGCATGCAACTGTACATAAACAACAAAATGAAATTAACTCCCACAAGGAAAAACGTAATTGGTAAAATCCCCTTTTTGAAAGTCCCCGCATAAACGTGTATTATGGTAATGAGCCAACATAAAGGGTAATAGCTCCGGTTAATGGTATAACTTGGCACGTTATAGACGGCTGACCCAGTGTGTACCGAAAGGCTTCCAGAAGCGTTAAGAAACTGGCCGAGTCATTAAACCAGACGGTCGTAAAATTTGCGTAAGCTTTTAGTTGATACGACACTCGGCGTGCGCTTACACACACACACACAAACACACGCACACACACACACACACACACACATATATATATATATATATATATATATATATATATATATATATATATAAACAAATAAAAGATATATATCAATAACATTACCCTTGAATATGGAGAGAATCCGGATGTAGGTCGTTCATACTAGTGAGTAGTTCAAGTCTCCTAACATTAGGCAGCTTTCAAGTAAGAGCCAGAGGTTAATGGTAAGTTAATACTGAGTGACTTCCAGTCATCCTGAAGTAATGTTGACCACTACCTATGGATAGTCATGGAATGATAACCAAGGGCTACATTATTATTATTATTACTATCCAAGCTACAACCCTAGTTGGAAAAGCAAGATGCTATAAGCCCAGGGGCTCCAATAGGGAAAAATAGCCCAGTGAGGAAAGGAAAAAAGGAAATAAATAAACGAAGAGAACATATTAACAATAAATCATTCTAAAAAAGTAACAACGTCAAAACAGATATGTCATAATATATATAAACTTAACAACGACAAAAACAAATATGTCATATATAAACTATAAAAAGCCCCATGTCCGCCTGGTCAACAAAAAAGCATTTGCTCCAACTTTGAACTTTTGAAGTTCCACTGATTCAACTACCCGATTAGGAAGATCATTCCACAACTTGGTAACAGCAGGAATAAAACTTCTAGAGTACTGCGTAGTATTGAGCCTCATGATGGAGAAGGCCTGGCTATTAGAATTAACTGCCTGCCTAGTATTACGAACAGGATAGAATTGTCCAGGGAGATCTGAATGTAAAGGATGGTCAGAGTTATGAAAAATCTTATGCAACATGCATAATGAACTAATTGAACGACGGTGCCAGAGATTAATATCTAGATCAGGAATAAGAAATTTAATAGACCGTAAGTTTCTGTCCAACAAATTAAGATGAGAATCAGCAGCTGATCACCAGACAGGAGAACAATACTCAAAACAAGGTAGAATGAAAGAATTAAAACACTTCTTCAGAATAGATTGATCACCGAAAATCTTGAAAGACTTTCTCAATAAGCTAATTTTTTTGTGCAATTGAAGAAGAAACAGACCTAATGTGTTTCTCAAAAGTAAATTTGCTGTCGAGAATCACACCTAAAATTATAAAAGAGTCATACAAAGTTAAAGAAACATTATCAATACTGAGATCCGGATGTTGAGGAGCCACTGTCCTTGACCTACTTACAATCATACTTTGAGTTTTGTTAGGGTTTAACTTTATATCCCTTAATTTCCACAATGCACTAATGTTAGCTAGATCTCTATTAAGGGATTCACCAACCCCAGATCTACATTCAGGGGATGGAATTGATGCAAAGAGAGTAGCATCATCTGCATATGCAACAAGCTTGTTTTCTAGGCCAAACCACATGTCATGTGTATATAGTATGAAAAGTAATGGGCCAAGAACACTACCCTGTGGAACACCGGATATCACATTCCTATACTCACTATGGTGCCCGTCAATAACAACTCTTTGAGATCTATTACTTAAAAAATCAATAATAATGCTAAGAAACGACCCACCCACTCCCAACTGTTTCAGTTTGAAAACAAGGGCCTCATGATTAACACGGTCAAAGGCAGCACTAAAATCAAGGCCAATCATACGAACTTCCCGACCACAATCAAGGGATTTCTGTACCGCATTGGAGATTGTAAGAAGGACATCACATGCTCCAAGGCCTTTACGAAAACCACATTGCAAACTAGGGAGTAGATGATTACCTTCAGCAAACCTATTAAGACGTTTTGCCAGAAGACATTAGATAATATGGGAGTTATGGAAATTGGGCGGTAATCAGTGGGACTTGAGCTACCACAAACACATTTACATAGAGGAGTCACATTACCAATTCTCCAACAAGTGCTAAAAGCTCCTCTTCTTGCTAACATGCGCAAAATAACAGATAACTTTGGAGCTAAGAAATCTGCTGTCTTTATAAAAAACAAAGGAAAAATACCATTTGGGTCTACACCTCCATAAGCATCAAGGTCCATCAACAGAGCTTTAATCTCACGAGATCGAAAAGCTAAACTAGTTAGTTTAGCCTTAGGAAAACAGAAATGAGGAAGTTCAAGTTTTTCACTACTCTGTTTACTATCAAAAACATCAGCCAAAAGGGTTGCCTTTTCCTTTGGACAGTGAGTGACTGAGCCATCAGGTTCAAGTAAAGGAGAAACTGTTGCATCTACACCAAAGAGTGCAGATTCAAGGGTAGACCACCATTTATGTTCCTGAGTTGTACCAGAAAGAGTTTCTTTTATGGTTAAATTGTACTCCTTTTCAGTTGAGGCATAAACTCTCTGAGAAAAAGCTCGAAGCTGAGTATAGTTGTTCCAGGTCAAATCTGATCTGTTACCCTTCCAAAGGTGATAGGCCTCCTGCTTCTCCAAATAAGCACTTCTATAATCATCATTGAACCACGGTTTGTCTTTCACTCGGTACCTTAGCACACGAGAAGGGATACGCCTATCAATTATGTTGACTAGATTCTCATTCAAAGGGACAACAGGATCTACACTATTATATAATTGTGACCAATTCAAGCACAAAAGATCATGTAAAATCCCATTCCAGTCTGCTTGGGATTTCATATAAATTTTACAAGAATATGATATATCAGGGACAGTCTGCTCAGTCTTCACTAATAATGAAATCAAGGCATAATCAGATGTCCCGACTGGAGAACCAACCTTACTAGTTATAACTCCAGGGGAGTCAGTGTATACGAGGTCCAAGCAATTACCAGACCTGTGAGTAGCTTCATTTATGATTTGCTCACAGCCTGATTCAGAGGCAAAGTCTAAAGCTCTTAAGCCATGGCGATCGGTAGGAGAGATAGAACTTAACCACTCCCTATGGTGAGCATTAAAATCACCAACAAAGACAAAAGAAGCCTTTCTATCATCTTCTTGTATCTTAGCCATAATGGTAAGAAGACAATCGAAGATAGAATCATCCATGTCTGGATTCCGGTAGATCGAACACAAATAAGAGTTGTTATGCCTGCCACAAACTTTTATTACCTGAATCTCATGACATCCACATTGATAGCAGGACTTATGAGAAGCAGGGTACTCGGTCCTAATATACACCGCCATTCCCCTGGCCCTAGGGATGGCATCACGTTTCAACATTATTGGCTTCTAAAACCAGTTATAAGGAGCTCAGATGAGTGCCTCATATTAGAAACCAAAGTTTCTTAGCACAAAAGAATATCATACTGTCTGTATGCAACTGTAAGGTCTTGGATATTTGCATGAAGACCACGAATATTGCAATACAGAAGACGACATTGACAAAATCTAGGACGTACTGGTCCTGGATTTCGCTCAATGACTCCAGTTATGTCAAGCAGTCCTCAAGTAGCTTTAAACAGTCCTCAAGTAACGAAAAACTGGCTATGAGTAATGCCTTATAGTCCTCAAGTAGCCAGACAAACAGTCCTTGAGTAACGACAAATAGCCTATGAGTAAAGCCAGGCTGACACGCACGAATTTGTGGCATGCATTGTCACGACTCGAGTCGTGAACTCGTCGTGAACTGGCGTGAAGTGTTCGTAAACCCATTGTGACATTGTGGCATGTTGTGACGAGAATTTTGAAATGTTCAAAATTTTGGTCACGACAGACAAAATTTCGTGAACTCATCGGGACAATGCGGGAAGTGCACAAACTATGCGCAAACTATGCAAGAACTCGTCGTGAACTCGTCGTGCCAGTTCGTGTCAATGTGGACAGGTGAGCTGTGATTCAGAGGTAATTTTTTTTTTCTTTATCTTCCAGTTCGTGCCACAAAATGTCACGACTTGCCACGACAAATTCGTGGCAAAAAGTCATGCAAGTGTCAGGGTATCATAACAGTGAAGAGTCTTCGAGTAGTTTCAAACAGTGTTTAGTAACGACAAACAGTCCATTAGTAACGACAAATAGTCATCAAGTAACTTTAAACAGTCCTCAAATAACGACAAACAGTCCATGAGTAACGGCAAATTATCCTCAAGTAGCTTCAAACAGTCCTCAAATAACGACAAACAGTCCATGAGTAACGGCAAATTGTCCTCAAGTAACTTTAAACAGTCCTCAAATCACAACAAACAGTCCATGAGTAATGGCAAATAGTCCTCAAGTAACTGTAAACAGTCCTCAAATAACAACAATCAGTCTATGGGTAATGGCAAATATTCCTCAAGTAACTTTAAACAGTCCTCAAATAACAACAAACAGTCCGTGGGTAATGGCAAATAGTCCTCAAGTAACTTTAAACAGTCCTCAAATAACAACAAACATTCCATGGGTAATGGCAAATAGTCCTCAAGTAACTTTAAACAGTCCTCAAATAACAACAAACATTCCATGGGTAATGGCAAATAGTCCTCAAGTAACTTTAAACAGTCCTCAAATAACAACAAACAGTCCATGGGTAATAGCATATAGTCCTCAAGTAACAGTAAACAATCCTCAAATAACAACAAACAGTCCATGGGTAATGGCAAATAGTCCTCAAGTAACTTTAAACAGTCCTCAAATAACAACAAACATTCCATGGGTAATGGCAAATAGTCCTCAAGTAACTTTAAACAGTCCTCAAATAACAACAAACAGTCCATGGGTAATAGCATATAGTCCTCAAGTAACAGTAAACAATCCTCAAATAACAACAAACAGTCCATGGGTAATGGCAAATAGTCCTCAAGGAACTGTAAACCGTCCTCAAATAACAACAATCAGTCCATGGGTAACGGTAAATAGTCCTCAAGTAACTTTAAACAGTCCTCTAGTAACAACAAACCGTCCATGAGTAATAGCAAATAGTCATCGAGCAGCTTCAATCAGTCCTTGAGTAATGTCAAACAGTCGGCCAGGAAAGTTGAAGCCATCTGCAAGCAACTCCTGTCTAAATCAACGCTATCAAATGTAATGTAAAAAGTCTTCAAGTACCTTAGAAAATTGACGGCGGAAAAAAATCTTCAGTTAATTGGGAGCAGAGAAGATGGGCTTATCTGTAGAAAGTTTTAATGGAATTGTTTAAATGAAAATACATGTGAATAACACCGTTATTGGAAGTCAGAGTGACTCACCTTTTAAAGGTTTAAAAGGCCGCCATGAATGGCAGAGGCAAGGGACAGTGACATTGCCTTAACAAGCAGGACAATGCCCTAGAGACTGACCATATATTATTAGAGAAATATAGAAAAATAAAGAAGCAGAAACAGGAAGATGTTAACAATTCAAAGAATAGAATAAATATTATTGGGCAAATAATTTCCTATAACCAAAAGCAAGAGGGTGAAGAGTAAAATCACTTTTACAATCTACAAAGATGATATTGATAAAATTCAGAAGAGCCTACGGATATAAGACAAAAGTTGTAAAGATGAATGGGAAATTATTATCAGATAATTGTAATCAAATAGAATAATAGTTGCAGGTAAAGAAGAAAATAATATACTTTTCCATTAAATGAGAAAATGAAAAAAATCAAAGAATGTCTGAAAAAGAACGAATCGAAATAGAATAAATTAATAAAAAAAAAAAAAATTGAGTATAATAAACAGAAACAAATTCTCTCTATTGGTAACGTCTTTGCCTGGTGATCGCCAGACTGTGAGTCCTGTTCATACTCGTTAGTTTCTTTGGTCGCTGCAACCTCACCATCCTCGTGAGCTATGGATGACGGGTTTTGGGGGAGCCTATGGATCTACCTACTGAATCATCAGCAGCCATTCCCCGGCCATCCCTGGTCCTAGCTTGGGTGGAGAGGGGCTTGGGCGCTGATCATATTATTATTATTATTATTATTATTATTATTATTATTATTATTATTACTTGCTAAGCTACAACCCTAGTTAGAAAAGCAGGATGCTATAATCCCAGGGGGTCCTACAGGGAAAATAGCTCAGTGAGGAAAGGGAACAAGGAAAAATAAAATATTTTAAGAAGAGCAATAATATCAAAATGAATATCACTTTATAAACTCTAAAAATATGGTCAGTGTCTAGGACATAGTCCTGCTAGGGCACTATCGCTGTCCCTTGCCTCTGCCATTCATAAGCGACGTTTAAAATCCCTTAAAGTCAGAGAGAACTGACCATGGTACAGAGGCTATGACACTACCCAAGACTAGAGAACAATGGTTTGGAAGGAATAGGCCAGACTATTCGGTGGATATGTTAGCAGGGGAAGAAATGAGCCGTAGCCAGAGAGAGGGATCCAATGTAGTACAGTCTCTTTTTTTCTCTCTTTCAATTTAAAGTTTTACCAGCCTAATGCTAATGTTTTAAGGACTTGCTGAGAGAGAGAGAGAGAGAGAGAGAGAGAGAGAGAGAGAGAGAGAGAGAGAGAACACCATTTCCCGGAGAATAATTTCATTAATGTTTTGGGGGTAAAGTTTCGAGGACACTCATCTCTGGAAGCGAAACCAACCGGACGAGACTGAGATTCTCTCGTTGGGGTCGTACTGTCAACTTTCAGCTTGACGGAATTCTTCATCGGATCGTTTGTTGATACTTTGTCGTCGTGGAACTTGCAGTTTTGGTCTGGATTTCTGGTTATAATAGAAGTTTTAGAATTGTTTTGACAGGTAAAGTCACTTTGTCACTTTATGCAAATTAGCCTTTTAATTTGGATTGTCAAATGACACCATATTATTATTATTATTATTATTATTATTATTATTATTTGCTAAGCTGTAACCCTAGCTGGAAAAGCAGGATGCTATAAGCCCAGGGGCTCCAACAGGGAAAACAGCCCAGTGAGGAAAGGAAACAAGGAAAAAATTGATTGTTTTAAGAACAGCAACAATCTTAAAATAAATATTTCCTATATAAACTATAAAAACTTTAACAAAACAAGGAGGAGGAGAAACAAGAGAAAACCGTGTGCCCGAGTGTACCCTCAAGCAAGAGAACTCTAAGCCAAGGCAGTGGAAGACCCTGTTACAGAGGTTATGGCACTACCCAAGACTAGAGAACAATGGTTTGATTTCGGAGTGTCCTTCTCCTAGAAGAGCTGCTTACCATAGCTAAAGAGTCCCTTCCACCTTTACCAAGAGGAAAGTAGCCACTGGCCAGTTACAGTGCAGTAGTTAACCCCTTGAGAGAAGAAAAATTGTTTGGTAATCTCAGTGTTGTCAGGTGAATGAAGACAGAGGAGAATGTCTAAAGAATAGGCCAGACTATTCGGTGTGTGTGTGTAGGCAAAGGGAAAATGAACCGTAACCAGAGAGAAGGATCCAATGTAGTACTGGCTGGCCAGTCAAAGGACCCCATAACTCTCTAGCGGTAGTATCTTAATGGGTGGCTGGTGCCCTGGGCAACCTACTACCTATTATTATTATTATTATTATTATTATTATTATTATTATTATAATGATGATGATGATGGTGATTATTATTATTATTATTATTATTATTATTATTATTATTACTTGCTAAGATACAACCTAGTTGGGAAAACAGGATGCTATAAGCCCAGGGGCTCCAACAGGGAACAATAGCCCAGTGAAGAAAGGGACCAAGGAAAAATAAATTATCTTTAGAACAGTAACAACATTAAAATAGATATTTCCTAACTAAATTATAAAAACTTTAATAAAAGACTAGGAAGAGAAATAAGATAGAATAGTATGCCCGAGTGTACCCTCTAGCAAGAGAACTCTAACCCAAGACAGTTGAAGACCATGGTACGGAGGCTATGGCACTATCCAAGACTAAAGAACTATGGTTTGATTTTGGAGTGTCTTCCAGCTGCTTACCATAGCTAAAGAGTCTCTCCTACCTTTACCAAGAGGAAAGTAGCCACTGAACAATTACAGTGCAGTACTTAACACCTTGGGTGAAGAAGAATTGTTGGGTAATCTCAGTGTTATGTGGTGTATAAGGACAGAGGAGAATTTGTAAAGAATAGGCCAGACTATTCGGTGTATGTGTAGGCAAAGGGAAAATGAACCGTAACCAGAAAGAAGGATCTAATGAAGTACTGTTTGGATAGTCAAAGTACCCCATAAATCTCTAGCGGTAGTATCCCCAAAAGATCAGATTAAGGAAGATTTCAAGCAATTGCATCGTTAAGCTAGTCAGTCCCGATGAGCATTACTACATTGATAATATCAGGTTTTTAAAAATAAATGTTATCATATGAATCACTAATTTAATAGGTGTGATACGCTCTCGACAAATAAATTGATAGCTTTGAAAAAAATAGATACCGTTTATAGTTTAATTTTAGCACTTAACAGAGGAGAACTCTGTAGAGAACATGCCTCAGTAAATCCAAGCAGTGTTATTTTGCCCTTAACTCCACTGTGTACTTATGCTCTGATGTAATTTTCTTCAAAGTCTAAATGATTTGTCCTTTGGTCATACCTCACATGTCCACCAAGTTTCGTTGAATTTGGTTCAGAACTTTTTGCGTAATGTTGTTCCCAAACAAAAACACTAACAAAATATTTGTCATTTATTTAACATCACGATTATTTTCAAAGTACTGCAGCGTACATGTACTTTCATGTACATTATCCAAACTGTTACAATTCATCCTTGCGTAATGCCCAACATGACTACCAAGTGTGGTCAAAATCGGTACAGTAGTTTTTGTGTAAGTTGGTCACAAACAAACAAACAAATGAATAGACTAAGAAACAGACGACAGGGAAGAATACAGACCCTTCGCTAAATCTTCGATTTTGTCGAAGGCAAATATATTTTATACCTTAAGAGCCCTTGTAGCACTTTAGGGACGAGACTTAGTAGCACTTTTTTCTGTAATTTCAAAGCACACTATTCCTGTAACGGTACTTCGACCCCAGGTGCACCCACTTTTTAGCTTTCCATTTCACCTTCCTTGAATGCCAGTGTGAGCTGGTTCTCATTGGCTCCAACGCCACTTTGGGCTCTAATTCCATACATAGAATTATCATCTCTCCTATATACACAGACACACGCGCGCACACACACACACACACATATATATATATATATATATATATATATAAATTTATATGTATATATACTGTATATACTGTATACAGTATATATATATATATATATATATATATATATATATATATATATATATATATATATATATATATCGTAATGCTGAACTGCCTTGGCAGACGTATAACTACTTGGTCTCTCCCCCATCCCTCGGGTTAGGGGGGGAAGGGAGTGGTCATACCCTGGTGAGATGGGCTACCCCTATAGGTACACTCGGAAACCTCAACTGCCGTGTTGTAGTTAGGAAAAGAAGTGGGAGTTGGTAAGGATTGAATCTGTTTGTGTGTGTGTATGTGTACATCTATCTAAATAATGTAGACTTCCTTTTTGACGGGCCGCGTACACCAGTATCATAGTATTGGACTAAATCATAGCAATAATAATCACTTCGCTTCTTACCTATAGAGATGACACGCAAGTAGTGTTCTCATACACATAAGTGGGTCAACCACTTATAAAGTAGACCACGCTTTTCAAGTGGGCCACTAACTTATAAAGTGGCTTTCTTTTCTGCGTTCAATAGCCACTGGGTCGCCCATTTAAGAAAGCCTAAAGAAACGGAGTGTCAGCTTTGTATGGGTTTCTATAGGGATACTTCCTTAAGAGTACTTTTTATTTTTCTTAAAAGTCTTACCTTTATTCGTGAATATTTTCCCCCGTAATAACTTCATGATAGTGATTATACTTTTGATGGCAATATTCATCATGATACTACTACTACTACTACTACTACTACTACTACTACTACTACTACTACTACTACTACTACTACTACTAATACTAATAATAATAATAATGACGGGATTCTCTTATCCCTAATTGTAATATTTACAACCTGTATTATTACTAATATTATTTTAGTCTCTCGATATCTTTCCCTATTATTCAATGTCACTATTGACAACTACAACTACCTTCAATATCATCATCATCATCATCATTATGATGATAATAATAGGAAGGCTTCCATTGCGGGTGGAAACACACAACGCGCAAAGCGTCATACTGAGAAGGTGGAAGAAGCTGAGGATACCAAGTGCCCCTAGAGACAGATCCATAGTCCCGCTTTCCTTGGGCCTGGATGGGTGTAGGAGATGGGGGGGGGGGCAAGGGGGGGGGGGGGGCAGGGGGTAGGGGAGGGGTGTTACAAAGCCTAGGCAGAAAGAAGGGGTCTTGATATGAAGTGGCAGAGGGTGGCTTCCAGCGAGAGTCGGAAACGGGTTTCTTTATTTATTTTATCTGTGAAATCTTTATATAAT
>NC_090760.1:66491259-66493759 GCF_036898095.1 Palaemon carinicauda | reverse complement strand
GTGCGAAGCGACGCTGAGGTTGAGGAAAGGTGCCCACTCCTGAATCCGTGTGTCGATGAACTTTGGAGGTTTGGCAAGAAGTACAGGCGCAGACCCAATCCTTAGCATCCTTAGAAATGCCGTGCCAAATGAACCTCGTCTTCAGCAGCTGGGCAGTAGAACGGCACGAGGGATGTGAAAGGCCGTGAATGAAATCAAACACCTGCCGGCGCATGGGAGCAGGAATCCAAGATCGCGGTCTACCAGTACTGACGTCACAGAGGAGGGTGGTGTTGGCGTCTTTGAGGGGGAAGTCTTCCCAACGGAGGGACGTGCAGGATGTCCTACATGCTTGATACTCTGGATCCTGTTGTTGGGCTTCAGCCAAGGCGTTGTAATCCAATCCCAGTTGAACGGCAGCCAACCTGTTTCTTGATGGCATCGGCAACGGGATTCATTTACCCAGGGACGTATTGAAGGGTGCAATTGTATTCAGCCACGGCGGAGAGATGTCGGCGTTGACGGGCGGACCAGGCGTCAGACTGTCGAGTGAAGGCATGCACCAGAGGCATGTGGTCTGTGCGAATCATGAAGGGCGTACCTTCTAAGAAATGGCGAAACTGACGGACAGCCAAGTGCACCGCCAGCAATTCGCGATCGAAGGTAGAATAACCCGATTCTGCCTTGGACAGTTTTCTGCTGAAGAAGACCACTGGGTGGGGCGAGCCGTTGACCACCTGCTTGAGTACTGCACCAATAGCGGCGTCGCTAGCATCGGTGGAGAGAAGGAGAGTGGCATGTGGGATAGGAAAAGGGAGAGCCGCAGCGGTTGATAGGGCCTTCTTTGCATTGCAGAAGGCTGCTTCCTGAAGGGGACCCCACTTCAGGGCTTGAGGGAGGCGTAGAGGGGAGCAAGAGTGGCAGCAATGGCTGGCAGAAAACAGTGATAATAGTTGATCATGCCCAAGAATTCCTGCAGAGCTTTGACGGTCGAGGGCGCGGGGAAGTCCTGAACGTTGGCGCCAAAGGTACACTTGTTGTACCGGACTACAAGGCCGTTTTGTTGCAGGCGGTCGAGCACGATGCACAGGTGACGGAGGTGTTCCTCTTTTCAGGAGGAGAACACAAGTATGTCGTCCACATAACATACACAGAAGGGGAGGCCCCCTAAGATGCCATCCATGAGACGTTGAAACGTGGCCCCAGAATTATGAAGGCGAAAACAGGAGTAATTGAAGGTGTATGTACCAAACGGAGTGGTGATGGCGGTCTTGGGGATGTCTTCTGGGTTCATAGGCACCTGATAATACCCTTTCAGGAGGTCGAGCGTAGAGAAAACCTTCGCTTTGTGCAGGTAGGAGGTCATGTCGGCGATGTTTGGGAGGGGGTAGTGATCCGGTTCTGCTTGCATGTTCAGGTGCCTGTAATCCCCGCACGGATAGAGGGAGCCGTCTTTCTTCAGAACGATGTGTAAGGGTGACGACCATGGCCTGGAGGCCTTTTGGCAAAGGCTCATTTCCTCCATTTCGGCGAACGTCTGTTTGGCGGCTGCAATCGTTCTGGTGCCAGACGTCTGAATTTTGCGAAGACTTGGGGTCCCGTCGTCTTGATATGGTGATAAATACCGTGCTCGGCAGGAGCCGTGGGCATTTGTCGAAGTTCTGGACGGAAAACTTCCGGGTACGACATGAGGAGGTGGGCGTAGGCACCTATGGGTGCGCTGATGTGGAGAGCGAGGTTGGAGGGGCCGGGTTGAAGAGGTGTCGACAAGTACGAGTCTGCGTTGATCAATCGTCGGAGGGCGACATCGACCAGAAGGTGGAAATGAGAGAGGAAATCCGCACCGAGGACTGGCAATGTGACGTCAGCAACGAGAAACTTCCAATTAAATTTACCGTTTCCAAACGATAATGTGAGGTTCTCGTAACCGTAGGTGGGTATCGCAGATCCGTTGGCAGCTACCAAGCGGACGTCGGCAGACGTAGACAGACTACGTCGTGTCCGGAAGAGTTCCTTTGGCAAAAGAGAACGACAAGCACCCGTGTCTACCAAAAATCGCACGCCTGTTCCTGCATCATGTAAAAGTAAAAGATTAGAAACACGGGAGGCCACCGCCACGAGCGATGGCCTATTTACAAGTTTTTTGGCCACTGACATCCTTGGCACATTTCTTCGCGGTTGCCCCGAATCTGGTGTGGTAGTAGCAAAACTGCGGCGTGTGGGAGGCAGTAAGTGGCTGTAGAAGTCGTTGGTTGGGTTCGAGCGAGTGGTGGGTGGTGGGTGGCCGCTAAGGCACGTCACTGGGTAGGCGTGTATGTCCTACGGCATTCACGTCAGCTTCGGTTGACGTTGAATAGACGTCCTCTTCGTCAGGAGTGGAGGCGTTGATGGAGGTCTTGAAGTGGCTGTCCATAAGGGCGTCGGCTTTGGTCATCAAGTCCTTTATGGGTAAACTATCGACATCGGGTATGGCAGCGCATACAGGTTCGGGTAAACGGCGTATCCAAAGGGCACGAAGTAG
>NC_090760.1:66481259-66486259 GCF_036898095.1 Palaemon carinicauda | reverse complement strand
GAGGTATTATTATTATTATTATATTTATTATTATTATTATTATTATTATTATTATTATTATTATTATTATTATTAACCAAGCTACAACCCTGGTTGGAAAAGTAGAATGCTATAAGCCCATGTGCTCCAGCAGGTATTATTATTATTATTATTATTATTATTATTATTATTATTATTATTATTATTATTATTATTATTATTATTAACCAAGCTACAACCCTGGTTGGAAAAGTAGAATGCTATAAGCCCATGTGCCCCAGCAGGTATTATTATTATTATTATTATTATTATTATTATTATTATTAACCAAGCTACAACCCTGGTTGGAAAAGTAGAATGCTATAAGCCCATGTGCTCCAGCAGGTATTATTATTATTATTATTATTATTATTATTATTATTATTATTATTATTATTATTATTATTATTATTAACCAAGCTACAACCCTGGTTGGAAAAGTAGAATGCTATAAGCCCATGGTCCCCAGCAGGTATTATTATTATTATTATTATTATTATTATTATTATTATTATTATTATTATTATTATTATTATTATTATTATTATTAACCAAGCTACAACCCTGGTTGGAAAAGTAGAATGCTATAAGCCCATGTGCCCCAGGAGGTATTATTATTATTATTATATTTATTATTATTATTATTATTATTATTATTATTATTATTATTATTATTAACCAAGCTACAACCCTGGTTGGAAAAGTAGAATGCTATAAGCCCATGTGCCCCAGCAGGTATTATTATTATTATTATTATTATTATTATTATTATTATTATTATTATTATTATTATTATTATTATTAACCAAGCTACAACCCTGGCTGGAAAAGCAGAACGCTACAAAATCAAGGGCTCCAACAGGGAAAGTAGCTTATTGAAGAACGGATATATCTGAATAACAAATTGTTGGGAATGTGAACATCAGTATGACACGAGTATGATAATTCATTTCTCTATCATATAAGTTGAAAACACTTTAGTTTACTTTCATACAACTGTACAACACTTTACTTGAATACTGTTCATTTGTGAAACGCCTTTTTTTAACTGTTGTAAACTTATGACAATTTAGTTGGCTTCTATACATGCGTACAATACTTTATATGGCTTTGGTCCTTATGCAAAACAACATTTAACCGTTGAACATATGTATGTTTTTTTTTTTTTTTTTTTTTTTTACTTACGTTTAAAACTTTTAATATACTTTTTCACCAATCGTGAGTTTTATTAATCCCATAGGTCAGGTAGGTTCTGGTATTCAAAGAAAGTTTATAATAGCATGTTTTATATGCTTAGTGTAATTTATCACATTTTATGTTAAAACATGTGAAAAGTTACGAAATTATGCAGCCTGCATCCGGAAATAAGCTCCTGTCGTTAACTTCGGCGGGTGTTGTTATTAAATTTAGACTTACCATCCCAATACATTATAATATGTTTATTCGTTATGATTACTTATTGACTAAAACATATATATGAGAAAGAAATTTAGGTTAGTAAATAAGTTTCGATTCCCATTACTTAATAATTACTTAAAAGCAATAATGCTATTTGAACAAAATACTTTCAACTAATCCGCTTGTAGAAAACTTTTCCAAACTAAAAGGGCACCCTTGCGAGTCAGTGCAAATGCTCCTCATAAAAAAATTAAGTATAGTATTAAAAGTAATATCTTATTCGACACATTCAGCATCATGTTTAAAAAATTTCAATAAGGGTCTTACTTTGGCAATAGAAGGGGACGTCAAACGAGTTATTTCTCACGTAAAATTGAATATTTAGATATGCACACACGGATTCAACCCTTTCCGCCCCCTCCTTTCCTAACTACAATCCGCTGGTTCGGGAATTTGTGTGGTTTCTGAGTGTACCTCTCGGGGTACCCCCTCTCGCCAGGGTATGACTACTCCTCTTACCAAGTGTAGCAGGATTTATATATATATATATATATATATATATATATATATATATATATATATATATATATATATATAGATATCATTCTATCTCTATCTATCTATTATCTATCTATCTATCTATCTACATATATATAGTCTATATATACTGTATATATATAGATATCCATCTATCTCTATCTATCTATCTATCTATCTATATATATATATATATATATATATATATATATATACAGTATATATATTATATATATAGATATCCATCTATCTCTATCTATCTATCTATCTATCTATCTATCTATCTATATATATATATATATATATATATATATATATATATATATATATATATATATTTACAATCAGACACTGTCTGATTATATAAGGGAGATTTTTGGTTTGACTGAAAATGGCTATTTTTGACTCATGTGGCTACTTTTAGGGCAAGTATGGCTACGTATTAATGTTTTGGCTTAACGTGCCCAACTTTCCTGAAGGTGGACTATTTGGTCTATTACCATTTTTTATTGTTAAATATTTATGGTTTAAAGAAACACTATGGATTATATTTTTTTTTTACCAGCACCTCTTAGCATAAAACCAATTATTTGAATGTGTTAGAATATATTTTGAAGCTTTAACCTATTGTCATGTAAATTGCAGAAATGTACAATAATATAATGTGAAAGATTTGTGAGTTACTGTCTCCTGGCATTACTTTTCAACAATGGCATTCGTCATCCATTCTCACCCCTTGTGCAAACCATGTATTTTTATTCACACACATACACACACATATATACACACATATATACAAATATATATATATATATATATATATATATATATATATATATGTGTGTGTGTGTGTGTGTATATACATATGTATATACATATATATATGTATATATAAATATATATATATATATATATATATATATATATATATATATATATATATATATATTTATACATAAACATATTCCTACTCATCGTTACATTGATGTTATATTTGGGAACTATTTCTATCAAATTTATTCTTGATCTGTTATTATTCATTCCGTGTTTTACGAATTGATTAGGTATTTATTTATTCACTTGATTATTCATTACTTTGTTAATTTCTTTAAAATTACAACAATAACATTTATATATTGGTAATGTACATAGTAGAGACACCCATGTCGAAACAGTCTGTCTGGTATTTGAATTCAATTTAATCTCTCATTAGTTATCCAAGATTCAACTATACCTTGGATTTACCCAAAGACCTTCTCTCTCTATCTCTCTCTCTCTCTCTCTCTCTCTCTCTCTCTCTGGTGATTGAATTTCGTGATTTGGCAATTCTCCTTGTTATCACTTTTTATTTTCATTAATTCAACATATGAATCATCTAACAGAATAATGAATGAATGAATGAATGAATGATTTAAGGTTTTCAGGCATCCTGACATTTAAGGTCATTGACGCCGGCTAACAGAATAACACTTGCAAGATTGCAAAGTAATATTTTCAATGCTTTGTAAAATAGATTCAAAGTCCTCTTGAATTACAGTCAAAAGTTGATAGATTAGGTCGTTACGATCATGAAAGGTCACATGTCAAGGCTCTTCCATTGGTTATGTATTTGAGCAAAGGTCAAGGTTAAGTTATGTATGACCTGTGTTGTTAAGTTTGACCTCTTTAACTACATTTAGTTCGATTGAGTTTTTTCAGATTAGTTTTCAACAATTTTACATAAGATTTATAGATTAGGTAAGTTAATATCGACTTCCTAAAATTATCTATGCGTTAGATTAGATTTCTTTAGCTAATTTAGGTCAGCATTTGTATGATTAGCTAAGAATATAGGCAAGGAAACTCCTATTGAGGAGTATTTTCGACGGTTCTTAGATATTGGATACGAGATCATCTCCAAAGGATGTTAGACATTTAACGGCTTTGATAGTCTCTCCTTGTCCACACACTATAAATGCCTTTCCCTAGAAAGGTGGGACAGACCAGGTACTTCCTCTCTCTCTCTCTCTCTCTCTCTCTCTCTCTCTCTCTCTCTCTCTCTCTCTCTCTCTCTCTCTCTCTCTCTCTCTCTTTTAACGTCCTTGAATAAAATTTGATAAAAACTTATAATATTTCATTGTATTGATATCATAATTTGCTAATGATTATAAAGACAGTAATTGTAAAAGTAAGAATACTGTATTAATGATAATTGTAGATTATTATTATTATTATTATTATTATTATTATTATTATTATTATATATTCAGAAGTATATTTCATGGCGCATAAAACCTTGTTTTGAAGTCTAAACACTTCTTAAGCAGTTTTAAGTATCTATAAAAACCTCAAATGACATTAAAACCTTCCTTTTCATTACTTAACTCAGCGTATACATTAACATTAAAGCACTTATAATTATACTTATATTTACACTTGTCAGGAGATATTAAATTGAAATGACTTGATAAGTTTGAAATATTTAACTAAGTGAGTGAAAAATTGAAATTCATTTTATTATTATTATTATTATGAAGTATGAAAAATATAGAGAGAAAAAGGTGGAAGTAAAGCGCAAGGTACGTGAGGCAAAGAGGGCAGCTGACCTGAGGTGGGGTCAGGGATTGGGTCAGTCATAGGAAGAGAATAAGAAGAAGTTTTGGAAAGAAGTGAAGAGAGTAAGGAAGGCTGGCGCAAGAATTGAAGAGACAGTGAAAGATGGAAATGGAAGGTTGTTAAAAGGAGAGGAGGCAAGGAAAAGGTGGGCGGAATATTTTGAAAGTTTGCTGAATATTGAGGATAATAGGGGGGCAGATATAATTGCTGTTCCAGGTGTTGAGGTGCCAGTGATGGGAGATGAGAATGAGAGAGATATTACAATAGAGGAAGTGAGGAGAGCACTAGATGAAACGAGAGTAGGAAAAGCATCTGGTATGGATGGTGTGAAAGCTGAGATGTTGAAGGAAGGGGGTGTGAGTGTACTTGAATGGTTGGTGAGATTGTTTAATGTGTTTTGTGTTGTCAATGGTACCAGTAGATTGGGTTTGTGCATGTATTGTACCACTATA
>NC_090760.1:66448759-66471259 GCF_036898095.1 Palaemon carinicauda | reverse complement strand
GTGTAGGAAAAGATGAAATAAGCCGTAACCAGAGAGAGGGATCCAATGTAGTACTGTCTGGCCAGTCAAATTGTTACTAAAGCTTCGCATCTACCTCGACATAAAAACGCAAATCATCAAACTAAAGTAGACTCGTGTAAATCATATTTCCTAACCAGGTTATCAATCAAGTGATATTTATAACAAAATATCATTACCTATTTCTCTGAAACCACTGTGTCAGTGTTAATCTGTAAACTAATTAAAGCCTATCCACCTACGAGGTTTTATAATCATAATTAGCGAGTGGTACATAAAGGAAATGCGACGATCCAGTAAAGGTATTCACATTTTCCAGGTATTGCATCTTACAAACACATGTGGAATGATCAGACTCCGTTTTTTATTTCAATCTCTGCATACGGTTGCTACAAATAGTGGTTCTAAAATAGGGTTTTTTGTATTCCATCACCATATCCATACAAAGACATCTAGATTTAGCTCATGGGAAGTGGTGAAATACCCGCAAACAGTTTATTTATGGTTTCGTGTGGGACTGGCTACCTTATGTGAACACACATACACACACACACACACACACAAATAACACCTCCAACACAAATATGAAATATTTTCGGTCGTCCCATTGCCTGGTAGACAGAAGACAAGAACAATGCTTTGTCATCATTAATTCAAAACAAATATAAATTTCATTTTTAGTTTTGAAGTGTTGGTGAAAAATGCTAGTTCTGATTGAGGTGGCATTTCCTGCTATTTTGTGACTGACATCAAAGGATTTCTGAACAATGAGGTTTAATCATAGATATCAAGGATGGCTTCCAATTGTGGCAATGATTCTAATGAATAGCAAATAGTCGTAAATAGCAAATAGTCTTAAATAGCTAGGACCGTCAGAAATAAAAGTAATCGCCTTTAGTGAGAGCGGATACCGAAGGATTGTCATTGATAGCATGGGTCCTACAGGACATCGTCGTAAATAGCGATGATCGTCGTAGAATGGAAATCGTCGTATATTCTAGATCGTCGTAAAAAGCGAGAATTGTCGTAATTTAAAATTCGCTGTAAATACTGAGGTTCGTTGAAGAAAGTATAGAAACTTCTAAAAAAAAAGAAAAAAAAAAGAGGAAGAGAAATAAGAAAGAATATTGTGCTCTAGTGTACCTTCAAGCAAGAGAACTCTAACCCAAGACAGCGGAAGACCGTGATACAGAGGCTACGGCACCACCTTAGACTAGAGAACAATGGTTTGATTGGAATGAAAATAAATATATCTAAGACCAAGGGAATGAGAATTGTAAGATGACAGTGTGTGTAAATGTACACACAAACTAAAGTAGAGGATATTCTAACAACATGTAAGCAAGAGAAATGGACATGGGCAGGACATATAATGAGAATGACCGATAATAAATGGACATTAAAAATAACTGAATGGGTCCCTAGTGATTGAAAAAGAAGCTGGGGAAGGAAGAAAGACGATGGATTGACGAGCTAAGAAAATTTTGTCGGTGTGGACTAGAACAGAAAGACCATTAATAGACGCGATTAGAAGGACATGTCTGAGGACTTTGTTCTGCAGTGGACTAATAATGGCTTATAACGATGAAGAGGATATATATATATATATATATATATATATATATATATATATATATATATATGTATATATATATATATATATATATATATATATATATATATATATATATATATATATATAAAAGCTGTAATAATGTATATTTTGGGACCCTTCACCTCTTTCCCGAAATAAAAACGAGAAAATGCATAAAAGATGGTATTGTGAAGTAGAGCCTCTCAAGGCGTGACTTGAAATTCATCTTGTCCCGTCCAAGAAGGAGAGAGAGAGAGAGAGAGAGAGAGAGAGAGAGAGAGAGCAAAATTTGGATGATGATGTGACAATAATAATTATAATAACAAAATTGGGAAAAAATATTGGAATGAATCAAGGGAGAATGGGAGGAAAAGAAAGAAAAATATTTTGTTAAGAAGAAAAAGAAAAGAGAAACTTAAAGTATAGAAAATTCAGTAAAGGAAATAACAATATCAAGATTTTTTTCAAATATGGAAAAAAAGCAACAAAAAACGGAATAAAAATAAAGAAAAGAATTTATAATCTATTGAAAAGAAGGGAAGGAATAAATTAACAAAAAGTATGGGAATTGCGTTGTTAAGTAGAGACCATAAACTATAAAGAAAGCAAAGTAGTTTAATAAAAGGTTTATGGGACAAATTTAGGGTTGTGGTGGCCAATGTGGTAACGTCTCTGACTGGTGAATGCCATAATGGGGTTCGAATCCCGTTCAAAGTCGTTAGTTTCTTTGATAGCTGCAACCTCACCATCCTTATGAGCTAAGAATGGGGGTTTTGGGAGAGCATATAGGCCTATCTTCTGAGTCATCAGCAGCCACTGCCTGGCCTTCCTTAGTCCTAGCTTGGGGGGAGTGGGGGCTTGGGCGCTGATCATATGAATATATGTTCAGTGTCTATGGTACTGGCCTGCTTGATATGGCAATGTCACTGTCCCTTGTCTCTGTCATTTATGAGGGGCCTTTAAACCTTTAAATGGAAGCGTGCACAGAATGGATAGTTGAATGTATCCATATTAGAACTTTCTATCTTCCATTCTTATATCTATAAATAGAAATGTTTTGCAAAATTCAATTCTTTATCGAATGAATTTCTAAAGGTTTACAATCATATTAATTTTCGATTCATTTGGAATATATTTTGACAATTTTCAAGAATCAATTCATGAGCTTTCTATTTTCACTTTCTATTTCTATAAACAAAATGTATTTGCAAAACCCCAATTTATTGTGGTTGAATTTCTAAAAGAGATTTATAATCATATTAATCACAGATTAATTTGAAATAGATTTTGAAAATTTCAAGAATCAATTTAATGTGATTATCATCTCTGTATTCGGTTGATACAAAACCTTAATATTTCATAAATAATATGAAAATACGATACAAAGATAAACATCTGAAAAAAATTCTTTTTCTGAAATATCAAAATTTTATTAATGTTAAAACCTCTAAGAAATTAGAAATACCAAATGTTACCACATGAATTTCGACTTTTTCTAAAAGATCAAAATTGTATTAATTTAAACAAAGAAGTCAGAAAAAAATATAATATGCATTTTAGTTTTTTTTTTTTTTCGAAAACTTCAAAATTGTATTAATCTTAATACCTGGAATCAATTTTTTTGAGCGTTTATTAATACACGCTCTAAGGAGAGGTCCAGTGACAGACGAAACTGTAGAGCATTTCTATATATACACTTTATCTTTTAATTTTCCTCATGTGGACTTCCATATATTAAGCTATCTTCGTGCTAAGGAAGATTCAATCTGATATATGTATATATATATATATATATATATATATATATATATATATATATATATATATAGATATATATATATATATATATATATATATATATATATATATATATACACACACACACACACACACACACATATATATATATATATATATATATATATATATATATATATACACACACACACATATATATATATATATAAATTATATATATATATGTACATATATATATATATATATATATATATATATATATATATATATATATACAGTATATACATACACACATATATATATATATACATATATATATATATATATATATATATGTGTGTGTGTATATATATATATATATATATATATATATATATATGTGTGTGTCTATATATATATATATATATATATATATATACACACATATATATATATATATATATATATATATATATATATATATATATATATATATATATGTATATACATATATATACTGTGGAAAAAAGCTGAATTAGGTCTAAGGTTAGCATTTCCTTTTTTTCTCTAGAAACAGCTGGACATTATCTTTAGTTAGCATTTATGCTTTCCTTCTATAGAAAAAGCTAAAGATTTTTTTATAATTAGCTGAACCTTATCTATATTCAAAATTTGATTTTTTTCTCTTTAAACAGGTGGTCCTTATCTATAGCCTATATAGCATTTTCAACCTTTTGTCCATAGAAACAGCTGGGCATCATCTATATATAGCCAGAAATTATTTTTTTTTCTATAGAAACAGATGGAGCTCATATCAGAATTTTGAACTATTTTTTTTCTATAGAAATAGCTAGATATTATCTATAGTCAAAATTTAAATTTTTTTTCTGTAGAAACAGTTGGACCTTATCTACAGTCAGCATTCTGAACTTTTTCCCTCTAGAAAGGGCTGAAACTTATCTACTCCTAGAGTCAGTATTCTCAACTTTTATCTGTAGAAGGACCTCATGAATAGTCAGAAATTTAAATTTTTTTTTTAATAAAAACAGCTAGACCTTATGTACATTACATATATAATTTTCAGCCTACCCTCAACAAAAGCAGCAGGACTTACTTATGATTATTTCTTTCCCCAAACAGATTGTACCAACCGTGTGTCACTCCGGGGTCACCAATGTGACGGGCCGAGAGAAGGTTGTGACTCAAAGGCAGGATGAAAGCAACTGAGTCACAACCTTCTCTCGGCCTGTCACATTGGTGACCCCGGAGTGACACACGGTTGGTACAAGATACTCTTGAACGTAATATAAAACAATACCTTTATTTCTTTCTCCCACAGAAACAGCTGGACCTTATGGCGTCAACGCCGGGCCTGTGTGAGTTCAAGGTGAATTTGGCGTACGCCCTGGTGTCTTCCAGCATGTCCTTCTGGATTCCAGGAATCATCATGCTCGTCATGTACTTCAGAATCTACAGAGAGGCCGATCGCCAGGAGATGAT
This sequence comes from Palaemon carinicauda, assembly GCF_036898095.1. Classification (NCBI taxonomy): domain Eukaryota; kingdom Metazoa; phylum Arthropoda; class Malacostraca; order Decapoda; family Palaemonidae; genus Palaemon; species Palaemon carinicauda. Next base: position 66,466,410 of record NC_090760.1, on the reverse strand, counting down.
GGTGTTCAGGTAAGGGACTGAAAAACGATCTATTTTTCATATTTATTTTGTGGTGGCCTATAGGAAAAGTCTCTGCCTGGTGATCTGCTGGACTGGGGTTCATGACCCACTCAAACTTGATAGTTTCTAGTAGTGAGTGTGCAACCTCAATATCCTTGTGAAGTAGGAATGGGGGATTTGGGGGAGCCTATAGGTCTACCTGCTGAGTTATTACTAGCCATTGCCTGGCCCTCCTTGGTCCTGGCTTGAGTGGAGAGGATGCTTGGTATTCGTGAGCGACTTTTAAATGTTGAGAGATTGAATAGTCTATTATTATGCTCTGGTAGCCTATTGGAAACGTCCTTGCCTGGTAATCTCTTGAACCGGGGTTCGAGACCCACTCAAGCTCAAAAGTTTCTTGTATTCTGTGCTAAGGATATAGAGCTTGGGGGAGCCTATAAGTCTAACTGCTGAGTTATCAGCAGCCATTGCCTTGCCTTCCTTGTGGCTAACTTGGGCAGAGAGGGGACTTGGTTGCTGATCATATGTATACAAGGACGGTCTCTAGACTCACTAGAGCATTGTCCTGCTTGGTTATTGTCACTGTCCCTTGCCTCTGCCGTTCATGAGTTACCTTTAAACATATAAAATACTTTTTCTTTGCGACTGGTCACCTGATAATCAGGCATTTAACTTAAATGTTCACTTTCATGATTATTTGTCTTGACAATAATAATAATAATAATAATAATAATAATAATAATAATAATAATAATAATAATAATAATAATAAAAAAATACATAAATGAGGTAATGTTCATACTTTGTTTAATACGGGTTTATTGCCCTCATGAATTCCGTGTATTTTTATATTCTCAGTGTGTTTTTTCTTTAAAATGTTCTGGTTTTATTTGATGGGGAAACGACGTTTGTTTATATTTCTATGTATTTAAATCAATTCTGGGCCCATTTGAAGTTTTTTTTTTCTATATGTATTTGCCTGTATAAGACCTATCATTGGGCGTAGGTTTTTATACATATATAGTGTATATATATATACACACACACACACACACACACACATATATATATATATATATATATATAAAGGCCTATATATGCATATATAGATCTTTATTTATATTTATACATATACGTATGTATATATAAATACAGCGGTTTAAAGGATATATATATATATATATATATATATTTGTGTGTGTGTGTGTTTATATATATATATATGTATATATATATGTATATATATGTATATATACATATATATATATATATATATATATATATATATAGAGAGAGAGAGAGAGAGAGAGAGAGAGAGAGAGAGATTTATATATATATATATATATATATATATATATATATATGTATATATATATATATATATGTATATATATATATATATATATATATATATATATATATATATATATACTTTTACACACACATATATAGATGTATATGCATACATATATATACATATAGACATATAAGTATAAGTATATACATAAGTAAATATATTTGTATAGAAATATACATAAATGTATACAGTTTATAAATACATATATAATACATCTCTCTCCCTATCTATATATACACATATCTATATATATACATATATATATATATATATATATATATATATATATATATATATATATATATATTTATATCTACTCACATCAAAACATTACACGCATTTTGCCTCCTATATCTAAATCTATATCTAAATAAAAAAGGTAGATTTACATAATGATGTTTTGTTAATCAGAGACAACAAATGGTCATTTGTCATAATACTGAATGGGAGCTTATCGTCATTTTCATAGGGTGATATATCAAGCATTTTGGGATTAGACTCTTCAGTTCATATTGGTTGTTATTTAGGGTTGGAGGGTTTGCTCTCTCTCTCTCTCTCTCTCTCTCTCTCTCTCTCTCTCTCTCTCTCTCTCTCTCTCTCTCTCTCTCTCTCTCTCTCTCTCTGCATATATATATATATATATGAATATATATATATATATATAAATATATATATTATATATTTATATATATATGATATATATATGCATATATATATATATATATATATATAAATATATATATATATATATATATATATATATATATATATATATGTCTGTGTGTATGTTATATACACACACACACACACACACACATATATATATATATATATATATATATATATATATTTACTCGATATATATTTCAAAATTTAAATAGTTCTTTTGAATCGTCTTCATGGTTCAAATAATTAAAAAAATGAAAAAAATACGAAAAACAATTTAACAATAACGACGTTCTCATTTAAAGCCATTTAACAATATTCTTTTTATTAAATGTCATTTATTCTCGTCCCGGATTTAGCCAAAAATGAATATCATCTCAAAAAAAGAAAAAAAAAGAAAAGAAAAATCTACAAATATTATTAATCTTTGAAATAGAAATACTAACACTTCATCCATGGACTCAACGACGTCTCCGCGGGTTTCGAAGAGACCCGAAAATATAATGGCCCGGAAGTTTCTCGAAAGAGGGAAGTCTTTTGGACGGAAAAGATATGTCCGGTGGCCAAGTCCTGCAAGGGGACAAGAAACCTTGATACTTTGTCCTTCGTCCTAAAGGAAAAGAAACGACACATAATTGGTTGTATGGTATATATATATATATATATATATATATATATATATATATATATATATATATGTATATATATATGTATATATATGTTTATATATATATACATACATACATATGTATATATACATACATATATATATATATATATATATATATATATATATACATGCATATATATATATATATATATATATATATATATATATATATATATATATATATATATATATATATATATATATATATATATATATATATACGTGTCAGATCATTGTGAGGGGTAGATGGGGATGGTTTGGTCATGCCCTTCGCACTCACAAGAGAGATTAGTTCACCAAACTTTCAACTGGGCTCCACATGGCACTAGATGAGTTGGAAGACTCAGGCCTACCTGGCTGAGGACTATGAAGCGCGAAGTAGGAGATGATGAATTCAGCAGTACTGAATTAAAAGCTCAAGGTAGAGATGACTGGGGAAATATAACCGAGGCCTTTTGCGTCAATAGGCGTAGGAGATGATGATGATGATGATGATGATGATGATGATATATATATCGTACTTTTTTCTGATATCCTTTGATTTACTGTAGTTTATAGGTTATGTTTTTATATACGTATGAGTTTGTTTGTTGATTATAATGTTTGTGACTTCTCTTATTCATGTTTTTGTTTCTTGTTACGAATTTCTATGAAATAAAGAAAATGTAGGAAATTAGAACAAAAGTTAGAGGATAAGAAGGAAATAATGAATAGAGGGAAGTACATAAAATGTTTCTAGAAGATTAATAATTTGAGTAATTAAAAGAAAGGAAGAAAAATGATAGAAATAAACCTAAAGTAAAATGAAAAGAATGAAATTGAAGGAGCTAAGTTCTCGCTATTTTTATAAGTAAATGTGTGTGTGTGTATGTTCTTGTGATCTATGATTTCTTGGACCCTCGATATTTGTCATTAGCTAATTTTTAATTCATAGATTTTATATAGATATTTGTCATTAGCAAATTTCTAATTAATAGATTTTATTTAGATAGTTGTCAGTAGCTTATTTCTAATTCATAGATTTTATATAGATATTTTTCATTAGCTAATTCCTAATTCATAGATTTTATATAGATATTTGTCATTATCTAATTTCTAATTCATAGATTTTAAATATGTATTTGCCATTAGCTAATTTCTAATTCATAGATTTTATACAGATATTTTTCATTAGCTAATTTCTAATTCATAGATTTTATACAGATATTTGTCAGCCAATTTCAACATTCAAGATTTTTTTATGAAATTTTAAATAAACTTATTTCAAGAGCATATGTTAAGATATAAGTCAGCTGATTCCAATAACACAGATCATATTTATTTATTAAATATCATATGATAATAATTTCATATATTATACTTAGTCATCATTTACTAACTAATTTCAGTATTGTAGATCATAATTAGTTGTTAGTCATTAGCTAATCTAAATTTCATGAAACATATTTAGTTAGATATTAAAAATTAGCTCTGTTCAATATCGTCAATAAACATAACCTACACACCAAGATTACTCGATTCATGAAAAATCTTTTAGTACCAATATAAATCCCATATAACTATCAGAGCTGACTTAAGCAGACGTAAAATGTCTTGACTTACGATATATCCCACGTAAATCGGGAGAAGAAGCACCAGGGCACCTTACATGAGGAGACGAGACACATGGAGTGAGGCCCCTTCAAAGCTCCTTAACTGTATAGCCTCTCCAGTCTACTCTCCTTAGGTCCATGAGACAAAACGTCTTTCCTTTTCATCTCCTTCACACTCTCCTTCACGGGCGTCTATTCACTCGGTGCATCTTAGAGTTCTCTAGGGGAAGGGAGAGGGTTCGATGAATATTATAGTGTAAGGGGAGAGGTCCATGAATATTATAGTGTAAGGGGAGAGGAGTCGATGAATATTATAGTGTAAGGGAAGAGGGGTCGATGAATATTGTAGTGTAAGGGGAGAGAGGTCCATGAATATTATAGTGTAAGGGGAGAGGAGTCGATGAATATTATAGTGTAAGGGGAGAGGAGTCGATGAATATTATAGTGTAAGGGAAGAGGGGTCGATGAATATTGTAGTGTAAGGGGAGAGAGGTCCATGAATATTATAGTGTAAGGGGAGAGGAGTCGATGAATATTATAGTGTAAGGGAAGAGGGGTCGATGAATATTGTAGTGTAAGGGGAGAGAGGTCCATGAATATTATAGTGTAAGGGGAGAGGAGTCGATGAATATTATAGTGTAAGGGAAGAGGGGTCGATGAATATTGTAGTGTAAGGGGAGAGAGGTCCATGAATATTATAGTGTAAGGGGAGAGGAGTCGATGAATATTATAGTGTAAGGGAAGAGGGGTCGATGAATATTATAGTGTAAAGGGAGAGGGGTTGATGAATATTATAGTAAAGGGGAGAGGGGTTGATGAATATTATAGTGTAAGGGGAGAGGGGTCAATGAATATTATAGAAAAGGGGAGAGGGGTTGATGAATATTATAGAAAAGGGGAGAGGGGTCAATGAATATTATAGAAAAGGGGAGAGGGGTCAATGAATATTATAGAAAAGGGGAGAGGGGTCAATGAATATTATAGAAAAGGGGAGAGGGGTCAATGAATATTATAGAAAAGGGGAGAGGGGTTGATGAATATTATAGAAAAGGGGAGAGGGGTCAATGAATATTATAGTGTAATAGGATAGGGGTCAATGAATATTATAGTAAAGGGGAGAGGGGTCAATGAATATTATAGAAAAGGGGAGAGGGGTCAATGAATATTATAGAAAAGGGGAGAGGGGTTGATGAATATTATAGTAAAGGGGAGAGGGGTTGATGAATATTATAGTAAAGGGGAGAGGGGTCAATGAATATTATAGAAAAGGGGAGAGGGGTCAATGAATATTATAGAAAAGGGGAGAGGGGTTGATGAATATTATAGAAAAGGGGAGAGGGGTCAATGAATATTATAGAAAAGGGGAGAGGGGTTGATGAATATTATAGTAAAGGGGAGAGGGATTGATGAATATTATAGAAAAGGGGAGAGGGGTCAATGAATATTATAGAAAAGGGGAGAGGGGTCAATGAATATTATAGAAAAGGGGAGAGGGGTTGATGAATATTATAGTAAAGGGGAGAGGGATTGATGAATATTATAGAAAAGGGGAGAGGGGTCAATGAATATTATAGTGTAATAGGATAGGGGTCGATGAATATTATAGTGTAAGGGGAGAGGGGTCAATGAATATTATAGAAAAGGGGAGAGGGGTTGATGAATATTATAGTAAAGGGGAGAGGGATTGATGAATATTATAGAAAAGGGGAGAGGGGTCAATGAATATTATAGTGTAATAGGATAGGGGTCGATGAATATTATAGTGTAAGGGGAGAGGGGTCAATGAATATTATAGAAAAGGGGAGAGGGGTTGATGAATATTATAGAAAAGGGGAGAGGGGTCAATGAATATTATAGAAAAGGGGAGAGGGGTTGATGAATATTATAGTAAAGGGGAGAGGGATTGATGAATATTATAGAAAAGGGGAGAGGGGTCAATGAATATTATAGAAAAGGGGAGAGGGGTTGATGAATATTATAGTAAAGGGGAGAGGGATTGATGAATATTATAGAAAAGGGGAGAGGGGTCAATGGATATTATAGTGTAATAGGATAGGGGTCGATGAATATTATAGTGTAAGGGGAGAGGGGTCAATGAATATTATAGAAAAGGGGAGAGGGGTTGATGAATATTATAGTAAAGGGGAGAGGGATTGATGAATATTATAGAAAAGGGGAGAGGGGTCAATGAATATTATAGTGTAATAGGATAGGGGTCGATGAATATTATAGTGTAAGGGGAGAGGGGTCAATGAATATTATAGAAAAGGGGAGAGGGGTCAATGAATATTATAGAAAAGGGGAGAGGGGTTGATGAATATTATAGTAAAGGGGAGAGGGATTGATGAATATTATAGAAAAGGGGAGAGGGGTCAATGAATATTATAGTGTAATAGGATAGGGGTCGATGAATATTATAGTGTAAGGGGAGAGGGGTCAATGAATATTATAGAAAAGGGGAGAGGGGTTGATGAATGTTATAGTAAAGGGGAGAGGGATTGATGAATATTATAGAAAAGGGGAGAGGGGTCAATGAATATTATAGTGTAATAGGATAGGGGTCGATGAATATTATAGTGTAAGGGGAGAGGGGTCAATGAATATTATAGAAAAGGGGAGAGGGGTTGATGAATATTATAGAAAAGGGGAGAGGGGTCAATGAATATTATAGAAAAGGGGAGAGGGGTTGATGAATATTATAGTAAAGGGGAGAGGGATTGATGAATATTATAGAAAAGGGGAGAGGGGTCAATGAATATTATAGAAAAGGGGAGAGGGGTTGATGAATATTATAGTAAAGGGGAGAGGGATTGATGAATATTATAGAAAAGGGGAGAGGGGTCAATGAATATTATAGAAAAGGGGAGAGGGGTTGATGAATATTATAGTAAAGGGGAGAGGGATTGATGAATATTATAGAAAAGGGGAGAGGGGTCAATGAATATTATAGTGTAATAGGATAGGGGTCGATGAATATTATAGTGTAAGGGGAGAGGGGTCAATGAATATTATAGAAAAGGGGAGAGGGGTCAATGAATATTATAGTAAAGGGGAGAGGGATTGATGAATATTATAGAAAAGGGGAGAGGGGTCAATGAATATTATAGAAAAGGGGAGAGGGGTCAATGAATATTATAGTAAAGGGGAGAGGGGTCAATGAATATTATAGAAAAGGGGAGAGGGGTCAATGAATATTATAGAAAAGGGGAGAGGGGTCAATGAATATTATAGAAAAGGGGAGAGGGGTCAATGAATATTATAGAAAAGGGGAGAGGGGTCAATGAATATTATAGAAAAGGGGAGAGGGATTGATGAATATTATAGAAAAGGGGAGAGGGGTCAATGAATATTATAGAAAAGGGGAGAGGGGTCAATGAATATTATAGAAAAGGGGAGAGGGGTCAATGAATATTATAGAAAAGGGGAGAGGGGTCAATGAATATTATAGAAAAGGGGAGAGGGGTCAATGAATATTATAGAAAAGGGGAGAGGGGTCAATGAATATTATAGAAAAGGGGAGAGGGGTCAATGAATATTATAGAAAAGGGGAGAGGGGTCAATGAATATTATAGTAAAGGGGAGAGGGATTGATGAATATTATAGAAAAGGGGAGAGGGGTCAATGAATATTATAGAAAAGGGGAGAGGGGTCAATGAATATTATAGAAAAGGGGAGAGGGGTTGATGAATATTATAGTAAAGGGGAGAGGGATTGATGAATATTATAGTGTAATAGGATAGGGGTCAATGAATATTATAGAAAAGGGGAGAGGGGTCAATGAATATTATAGAAAAGGGGAGAGGGGTCAATGAATATTATAGAAAAGGGGAGAGGGGTCAATGAATATTATAGAAAAGGGGAGAGGGGTCAATGAATATTATAGAAAAGGGGAGAGGGGTCAATGAATATTATAGAAAAGGGGAGAGGGATTGATGAATATTATAGAAAAGGGGAGAGGGGTCAATGAATATTATAGAAAAGGGGAGAGGGGTTGATGAATATTATAGTAAAGGGGAGAGGGATTGATGAATATTATAGAAAAGGGGAGAGGGGTCAATGAATATTATAGTGTAATAGGATAGGGGTCGATGAATATTATAGTGTAAGGGGAGAGGGGTCAATGAATATTATAGAAAAGGGGAGAGGGATTGATGAATATTATAGAAAAGGGGAGAGGGGTCAATGAATATTATAGAAAAGGGGAGAGGGGTTGATGAATATTATAGTAAAGGGGAGAGGGATTGATGAATATTATAGAAAAGGGGAGAGGGGTCAATGAATATTATAGTGTAATAGGATAGGGGTCGATGAATATTATAGTGTAAGGGGAGAGGGGTCAATGAATATTATAGAAAAGGGGAGAGGGGTCAATGAATATTATAGTGTAAGGGGAGAGGGGTCAATGAATATTATAGAAAAGGGGAGAGGGGTCAATGAATATTATAGAAAAGGGGAGAGGGGTCAATGAATATTATAGTGTAAGGGGAGAGGGGTCAATGAATATTATAGAAAAGGGGAGAGGGGTCAATGAATATTATAGAAAAGGGGAGAGGGGTCAATGAATATTATAGTAAAGGGGAGAGGGATTGATGAATATTATAGAAAAGGGGAGAGGGATTGATGAATATTATAGTGTAATAGGATAGGGGTCAATGAATATTATAGTGTAATAGGATAGGGGTCGATGAATATTATAGTGTAAGGGGAGAGGGGTCAATGAATATTATAGAAAAGGGGAGAGGGGTTGATGAATATTGTAGTGTAATGAGAGAGGGTCGGTGAATATTATAATAAAGGGAACGGGTCGATGAATATTTATAGTGTAAGGGGAGAGGGGTTAATGAATATTATAGTGTAAAGGGAGAGGGGTTGATGAATATTATAGTAAAGGGGAGAGGGGTTGATGAATATTATAGTGTAAGGGGAGAGGGGTCAATGAATATTATAGTAAAGGGGAGAGGGGTCAATGAATATTATAGAAAAGGGGAGAGGGGTTGATGAATATTATAGTAAAGGGGAGAGGGATTGATGAATATTATAGTGTAATAGGATAGGGGTCGATGAATATTATAGTGTAAGGGGAGAGGGGTCAATGAATATTATAGAAAAGGGGAGAGGGGTTGATGAATATTATAGAAAAGGGGAGAGGGGTCAATGAATATTATAGAAAAGGGGAGAGGGGTTGATGAATATTATAGAAAAGGGGAGAGGGGTCAATGAATATTATAGTGTAATAGGATAGGGGTCGATGAATATTATAGTGTAAGGGGAGAGGGGTCAATGAATATTATAGAAAAGGGGAGAGGGGTTGATGAATATTATAGAAAAGGGGAGAGGGGTTGATGAATATTGTAGTGTAATGAGAGAGGGTCGGTGAATATTATAATAAAGGGAACGGGTCGATGAATATTTATAGTGTAAGGGGAGAGGGGTCAATGAATATTATAGAAAAGGGGAGAGGGGTCAATGAATATTATAGAAAAGGGGAGAGGGGTTGATGAATATTATAGAAAAGGGGAGAGGGGTCAATGAATATTATAGTGTAATAGGATAGGGGTCGATGAATATTATAGTGTAAGGGGAGAGGGGTCAATGAATATTATAGAAAAGGGGAGAGGGGTCAATGAATATTATAGTAAAGGGGAGAGGGGTCAATGAATATTATAGAAAAGGGGAGAGGGGTTGATGAATATTATAGAAAAGGGGAGAGGGGTCAATGAATATTATAGTGTAATAGGATAGGGGTCGATGAATATTATAGTGTAAGGGGAGAGGGGTCAATGAATATTATAGAAAAGGGGAGAGGGGTCAATGAATATTATAGTAAAGGGGAGAGGGGTTGATGAATATTATAGTAAAGGGGAGAGGGATTGATGAATATTATAGAAAAGGGGAGAGGGGTCAATGAATATTATAGTGTAATAGGATAGGGGTCGATGAATATTATAGTGTAAGGGGAGAGGGGTCAATGAATATTATAGAAAAGGGGAGAGGGATTGATGAATATTATAGTGTAATAGGATAGGGGTCGATGAATATTATAGTGTAAGGGGAGAGGGGTCAATGAATATTATAGAAAAGGGGAGAGGGGTCAATGAATATTATAGAAAAGGGGAGAGGGGTTGATGAATATTATAGTAAAGGGGAGAGGGATTGATGAATATTATAGTGTAATAGGATAGGGGTCGATGAATATTATAGTGTAAGGGGAGAGGGGTCAATGAATAATATAGAAAAGGGGAGAGGGGTCAATGAATATTATAGAAAAGGGGAGAGGGGTTGATGAATATTATAGTAAAGGGGAGAGGGATTGATGAATATTATAGTGTAATAGGATAGGGGTCGATGAATATTATAGTGTAAGGGGAGAGGGGTCAATGAATATTATAGAAAAGGGGAGAGGGGTTGATGAATATTATAGTAAAGGGGAGAGGGATTGATGAATATTATAGAAAAGGGGAGAGGGGTCAATGAATATTATAGAAAAGGGGAGAGGGGTCAATGAATATTATAGAAAAGGGGAGAGGGGTTGATGAATATTATAGTAAAGGGGAGAGGGATTGATGAATATTATAGAAAAGGGGAGAGGGGTCAATGAATATTATAGAAAAGGGGAGAGGGGTTGATGAATATTATAGTAAAGGGGAGAGGGATTGATGAATATTATAGTGTAATAGGATAGGGGTCGATGAATATTATAGTGTAAGGGGAGAGGGGTCAATGAATATTATAGAAAAGGGGAGAGGGGTCAATGAATATTATAGAAAAGGGGAGAGGGGTTGATGAATATTATAGTAAAGGGGAGAGGGATTGATGAATATTATAGTGTAATAGGATAGGGGTCGATGAATATTATAGTGTAAGGGGAGAGGGGTCAATGAATATTATAGAAAAGGGGAGAGGGGTCAATGAATATTATAGAAAAGGGGAGAGGGGTTGATGAATATTATAGTAAAGGGGAGAGGGATTGATGAATATTATAGTGTAATAGGATAGGGGTCGATGAATATTATAGTGTAAGGGGAGAGGGGTCAATGAATATTATAGAAAAGGGGAGAGGGGTCAATGAATATTATAGAAAAGGGGAGAGGGGTTGATGAATATTATAGTAAAGGGGAGAGGGATTGATGAATATTATAGTGTAATAGGATAGGGGTCGATGAATATTATAGTGTAAGGGGAGAGGGGTCAATGAATATTATAGAAAAGGGGAGAGGGGTTGATGAATATTATAGTAAAGGGGAGAGGGATTGATGAATATTATAGAAAAGGGGAGAGGGGTCAATGAATATTATAGAAAAGGGGAGAGGGGTCAATGAATATTATAGAAAAGGGGAGAGGGGTCAATGAATATTATAGAAAAGGGGAGAGGGGTTGATGAATATTATAGTAAAGGGGAGAGGGGTTGATGAATATTGTAGTGTAATGAGAGAGGGTCGGTGAATATTATAATAAAGGGAACGGGTCGATGAATATTTATAGTGTAAGGGGAGAGGGGTCAATGAATATTATAGAAAAGGGGAGAGGGGTCAATGAATATTATAGAAAAGGGGAGAGGGGTTGATGAATATTATAGTAAAGGGGAGAGGGATTGATGAATATTATAGAAAAGGGGAGAGGGGTCAATGAATATTATAGAAAAGGGGAGAGGGGTCAATGAATATTATAGAAAAGGGGAGAGGGGTCAATGAATATTATAGTAAAGGGGAGAGGGGTTGATGAATATTATAGTAAAGGGGAGAGGGATTGATGAATATTATAGAAAAGGGGAGAGGGGTCAATGAATATTATAGTGTAATAGGATAGGGGTCGATGAATATTATAGTGTAAGGGGAGAGGGGTCAATGAATATTATAGAAAAGGGGAGAGGGATTGATGAATATTATAGTGTAATAGGATAGGGGTCGATGAATATTATAGTGTAAGGGGAGAGGGGTCAATGAATATTATAGAAAAGGGGAGAGGGGTCAATGAATATTATAGAAAAGGGGGAGAGGGGTTGATGAATATTATAGTAAAGGGGAGAGGGATTGATGAATATTATAGTAAAGGGGAGAGGGATTGATGAATATTATAGTAAAGGGGAGAGGGATTGATGAATATTATAGTAAAGGGGAGAGGGATTGATGAATATTATAGAAAAGGGGGAGAGGGGTTGATGAATATTATAGTAAAGGGGAGAGGGATTGATGAATATTATAGTAAAGGGGAGAGGGATTGATGAATATTATAGTAAAGGGGAGAGGGATTGATGAATATTATAGAAAAGGGGAGAGGGATTGATGAATATTATAGTAAAGGGGAGAGGGATTGATGAATATTATAGTAAAGGGGAGAGGGATTGATGAATATTATAGTAAAGGGGAGAGGGATTGATGAATATTATAGAAAAGGGGAGAGGGATTGATGAATATTATAGTAAAGGGGAGAGGGATTGATGAATATTATAGAAAAGGGGAGAGGGATCAATGAATATTATAGAAAAGGGGAGAGGGGTTGATGAATATTATAGTAAAGGGGAGAGGGATTGATGAATATTATAGAAAAGGGGAGAGGGGTCAATGAATATTATAGTGTAATAGGATAGGGGTCGATGAATATTATAGTGTAAGGGGAGAGGGGTCAATGAATATTATAGAAAAGGGGAGAGGGGTCAATGAATATTATAGTAAAGGGGAGAGGGGTCAATGAATATTATAGAAAAGGGGAGAGGGGTTGATGAATATTATAGTAAAGGGGAGAGGGATTGATGAATATTATAGTGTAATAGGATAGGGGTCGATGAATATTATAGTGTAAGGGGAGAGGGATTGATGAATATTATAGTAAAGGGGAGAGGGATTGATGAATATTATAGTAAAGGGGAGAGGGATTGATGAATATTATAGTAAAGGGGAGAGGGATTGATGAATATTATAGTAAAGGGGAGAGGGATTGATGAATATTATAGAAAAGGGGAGAGGGATTGATGAATATTATAGTAAAGGGGAGAGGGATTGATGAATATTATAGAAAAGGGGAGAGGGGTCAATGAATATTATAGAAAAGGGGAGAGGGGTTGATGAATATTATAGTAAAGGGGAGAGGGATTGATGAATATTATAGAAAAGGGGAGAGGGGTCAATGAATATTATAGAAAAGGGGAGAGGGGTCAATGAATATTATAGAAAAGGGGAGAGGGGTCAATGAATATTATAGAAAAGGGGAGAGGGGTCAATGAATATTATAGAAAAGGGGAGAGGGGTCAATGAATATTATAGAAAAGGGGAGAGGGGTCAATGAATATTATAGAAAAGGGGAGAGGGGTCAATGAATATTATAGTAAAGGGGAGAGGGATTGATGAATATTATAGTGTAATAGGATAGGGGTCGATGAATATTATAGTGTAAGGGGAGAGGGGTCAATGAATATTATAGAAAAGGGGAGAGGGGTTGATGAATATTATAGTAAAGGGGAGAGGGATTGATGAATATTATAGTGTAATAGGATAGGGGTCGATGAATATTATAGTGTAAGGGGAGAGAGGTCAATGAATATTATAGAAAAGGGGAGAGGGGTTGATGAATATTATAGTAAAGGGGAGAGGGGTCAATGAATATTATAGAAAAGGGGAGAGGGGTCAATGAATATTATAGAAAAGGGGAGAGGGGTTGATGAATATTATAGAAAAGGGGAGAGGGGTCAATGAATATTTTAGAAAAGGGGAGAGGGGTCAATGAATATTATAGAAAAGGGGAGAGGGGTCAATGAATATTATAGAAAAGGGGAGAGGGGTTGATGAATATTATAGTAAAGGGGAGAGGGGTTGATGAATATTGTAGTGTAATGAGAGAGGGTCGGTGAATATTATAATAAAGGGAACGGGTCGATGAATATTTATAGTGTAAGGGAAGAGGGGTTAATGAATATTATAGAAAAGGGGAGAGGGGTGGGTGAATATTATAGTGTAACGGGATATAGATTGATAAATATTATAGTGTAAGGGGAGAGGGGTCGATGAATATTATAGTGTAAGGGGAGAGGGTACATCGAATATTATAGTTTAAGGGGAGAGGGGTCAATGAATATTATGGTGTAAAGGGGGGAGGGGTCGATAAATTTTATAGTGTAATTAGTAAGGGGGAATGGATGATATAGTGTAAGGGGAGAGGGTTCGATGAATTTTATAGTGTAATTAGAAGGTAGGTCTGGTGGGGTGTCGGACTCTTTATTAAAAAAAGTTACTCAAATCTCAAAACATTGAAAAGAATTAGTGTAACAAGCTTTGAATATATGGAAATAAAATTTACGTAAAAAAATAGAAGAATATCCTTTGTAGCAATCTATAAACCTTCTAGAACAAACTCTAGTATCCCTTTTGAAGAATTCGGTGCTCTCACTGGGATGATTATCATGGAAAAAAAAAAACAAAATAGTTATCTGTGGAGACTTCAATTTTTGGACGGATGACGCATCAAATCCTGACGCTTTGGCATTTAGTGAGTTACTAGAATCATATCGACCATTGAATAATGTCGACTGCACAACCATTTTAACTGGTCATACGTTAGACTTAATTATAAGTGATGTCATGAATAATATTGTATCTGATATAAAAGTCGAAGAGAAATGTACTATCTCCCCGGTACACAAACTTATTACGTTAAGTCTACCTCTACAGAAACACGCATTAGTAAAGAAAACTTTAGACATAAATCAAATTTTCCTCCTACCGTATTTATTGAAGAAGTTACAAAGAAAATGAATGATGCTATCAACATTCCCTGTGATCATGATGACCAACGTCTGTTAGGAGCTAAGTGTGCTAACTGTCTTATGACCTCTTACAATAAAGTGAGTAAAAGTGAATATGATACCATGTGCCCACCGATGGAAAATACTATAACTGTAAAAGACCAATCTCCTTGGTTTGATGGAGAGACTTTGGTAAAAAAAGAGGGAAAAAAGACGTAAAGAAAGAAAGTTTAATAGGTTAAAGACTGAAAGTACCTGGGTAGAATACAAAACAGCTGCGTGCCAGAAGGAAAAAAAAGTGAATACTGTAAGAGAAAGATCCTCGAAGCAGCAACAAACATAAATAAGTTATGTCGTCTCCTGAATGGTATAATGGGAAATGTAAAAGAAAAGAAGCTACCTGATGGATACAGTAACCAGGAACTAGCAAATAATTTTCAAGTATTCTTTAAAAACAAAATTGAAAACATAACCAGATCATTTGTAAATACTCAAAATCAGATGAATGATACACCAGGCTCACAGACAAAATTAATACGATTTAACAACATATCACAAGATGACATCACCAGGATTATCAAGACAGCAAAGAAAACAAACTGCGTGATCGATCCTATGCCAATATCTGAAGTAATTGGAGAGAGATACTTTTCTAGTCTAGCCGAAATAATAATGAGAATAGCAAATGCAAGCATTGATGAATGTAAGTTTCCTAAATCTGAGAAAATGGCTATAGTCACATCAGTTCTGAAAAATGCACTGGACTACCAGGAATTAAGCTCATATAGACCTATTTCAAATCCATCCTTTGTCTTAAAAGTGCTTGAATATGTAATTCTTGAACAACTGGTCAACCACTTAGAAGTAATAGAAGCTTTGCCTGACAACCAATCTGCCTACAGAAAACTATACTCTACGGAGACAGCCATCTGCTCTATTGTAAATGATATGCTAGAAATGATGGATGAAAACAAATGTGGTATTTTAATATTGCTCGATCTCAGTGCTGCTTTTGATAAAGTTGTGCATGAACTGCTACTAAATGATCTACGGTCCATCGGCGTTGAAGATCAAGCTTTCGAATACCTAAAAGACTACTTAGTAGATAGAAATTACTGTGTACAAATTGGAAACTCTTATTCATCATATGAACCATTGAACAGAGAGGTACCCCAGGGGAGTGTACTTGGCCCAATCTTATTCTACATCTAGACTATTGGTCTATCGAAAATGCTACAAAGGCATGGCGTGAAGTTTAAACTATTTGCAGATGACACAATTTTACTTCTCCATAAATGATATACATAACTCTACTGAAACTCTAAACCGAATCCTTGATAGTGTTAGAGAATAGATGACATTTAAACAACTGAAATTAAATGAGAACAAAACTGAATTCATGGTCGTGGGTAAGAGAAACAGCGTGAAAAACTTAGGTGATATTCAAATGAACATAAATAATGACTTGGTGCCGATATCTAGTAAAGTTCGAGATCTAGGTGTATTTCTTGACTGTAACCTGTCTCTAAATGCCCAAATAAATAATGTAATAAAAAGTGCTGGTTATCATCTAAGAAATATTGCGTTTATAAAAAAGTACCTGGACGAAAATTCTGTTAAGAAAATTGTGATAAACTGTGTTATTACCAGGATTGACTACTGCAACTCTACTAATTTACCAAAAGTCCAACTTAAGAAATTACAAAACATAATAAACAGAGGAGCAAGACTGATAAAAGGTGTCCCACCTAGAGAAAGGATTACCCCTATACTAATCAATTTACACTGGCTGCCGATTAAAGCGAGAATTCAATTTAAAATATGTACAATAACCCACCAAGTTATCAGAACCGGTCGTCCAAAATACTAAAGAGAATTGCTACATATTGCGCAGCCAACAAATCGTGTCGACACGAGAATAGTTACAGATGGCTTCAAACTGTTGGAACCTAGATTTATATCTACTTTAGGCTCAAGAACCTTTAAATATGCGGTCCCGAGACTATATAACAAGCTTCCACGAAACATTCGAATGATTGAAGACATTAAGGCTTTCAAGAGTAAACTGAAGACTTTCTTATTTCATGAGTCCTTTGAAAGTGACGATTTAACAGTAAATGAACAATACGTGATATGAAACGTTAAATACTCTGAACGAACAAGGTAAAACGACAGTGGAGGTCCTGTAGATAGTGGGGTTCCCCTGCTGTATGGGACCGGAAAAGCAGCCATCAAAGTAAGTAAAGTAATATAGTGTGAGGGGACAGGGGTCGATGAATTTTATAGATAAGGGGAGAGGGGTTGATGAATACTCTATTGTAAGGAGAGAGGGGTAGATGAATATTATATTGTAAAGAGAGAGGGGTCGATGAATATTTTAGAGTAAGGGGAGAGGGGTTGAGGAATTTTATGGCTAATGGGAGAGGTGTCGATGAATATTATAGTGTAAGAGGCGAGTGGTTGATGAATATTATAGTGTAAGGGGAGATGAGTCGATGAATATTATAGTGTAATGGGAGAGGGGTAGATGAATATTTTAGTGTAATGGGAGAGAGGTTGATGAATATTCTATTGTAAGGAGAGAGGGGTGGATGAATATTATAGTGTAAGGGGAGAGGGGTTGATGAATAC
>NC_090760.1:66426259-66428759 GCF_036898095.1 Palaemon carinicauda | reverse complement strand
AAGGGAGATTTGGTTAAAAATTAAGCTTTTTGAGACCGAATCTTAATTGGCAGCTGAAGTTGGACGAAAAATAGAAAAAAAAATACATAGAGAAAAAAAATAATTGACAGAAAATAGTGGAAAAGTATAGAGGAAAAAGAGATATCAATAAGAAGGAAATATGAAATTATATGAAAGAAAAATATTAACGATGAATAAATATCATACAAGTGGAAAATATTAACTTTCAAAATATATGGAAATATGAATAAGTATTTGATTCATTATGTAAGGAATATTCTGTTAATAGTAAAATAAAACCAATACCGAAAGAATGAAATGCCTTAAGTCAGTAATATTAACAAAAAAATATATCAATATCTATAATATTCATCACCTCACTCCCCAATTTACGCAAAGGGCCTCAGTTAGATTTCATCAGTCATCTCTATCTTACGCTTTTAAATCAAGATATCATCTACTTCTCGTCTTCCAACTCTACCAGTGCCTTGTGGAGTTCAGTTGAAAGTTTCGGTGAACTAATCTCTCTTGGGGAGTGCGAAGAGCATGACCAAACCATCTCCATCTACCCCTCATCATGATCTCATGCACATATGGCACTTGAGTAATCTCTCATATAGTTTCATTTCTAATCCTGCCCTGCCATTATCTATAATATTAGACCAGTCTCAAATTAGAGTTAACTTGTGCAAAACTGAAAAACATGCAAATAAAAAGATCGACAGATAGACACTGGGAATGCAAAATATCTGCACCAAATCAGTTGTTGAAGGCAACCAATGAAAGTCATAATATATCAGTTGAAAACAAAAATAAACTAAATTTTAATGACAAATAAGCTAGACAGACAAGTGACTAAAAACTGCAGGTTATGGTGAAAGGAATTATTATCATTCTCTGTAAACAAACTGAAATGATTTAAGTAAACAGGAAAATTGAAATATGGTGCATTACTCTATATATGATTTGATCGAGAAAGGATTTAAGGGTGAGAATATACAAATAAACTTGAGGGCCAAGTGATTAAAAGATGAAGGGAATGGTAAAAGGAACACTAGCCTTTTTATGCAAGCAGACAAGAACAGTTCAAACAAACAGAACTCAGGTATAGTGCATTATTCTATATATGATTTGACCTAAAAGGAGTAAGGGGGAGAATAGGGCAGCAAACTCGATGGCCAAGTGACTAAAAGCTGAAGTTAATGGTAAAGGAAATATTCTGATTTTTATTTCGGAAGGCGGTTCAATGCCATGCTCGGAGTTTGGAAGTTTGGTGCTAGAAATGAATTGAAGGTTATTTTTAGAGCCAGTAGGTCAAAGTCTAAGGTCAAAGATCACAATTTGGGTGAAAAATAGCTCTAAACGGCTAAAAGACTGATTTTGTGGTGGCCCATTGGAACCGTTATTGCTCAGCGATCTGCCGGACTGGGGTTCAATTCCTGCTTAAGCTTGATAGTTTCTTTGGTCGTTGCAACCTCACCATCCTTTTGAGCTAAGGTTGGGGGATTGAGGGATCATATGGGTCTACCTGCTGAGTCATCGGTAGCCATTGCCTGGCCCTCCCTGGTCCTAGCTTTGGATAGAGAGGGAGCTTGAACGCTGATCATTTGTATATATGGTCAGTTTCTAGGGCATTGTCCTGTATCTAGGGCATTGTCACTGCCATTCGTGAGCTGCCTTTAAACCTTATGATCTGATAAGTTCAATGTCTTCATTACCAATGACTGTAAAGATCATATTTAAGGACTTTTCATGGCCAAGTAGCATAAATTTGCTGAATATTAGAATAAGTATCGCCTGTTGGTGTCCTACAAAAGTTATTTTGCTGTTTATTTATGGGCTAAAATGGCGCAGTGGGTAATCCTTCCTTTAAGATGTCTGTGCCTGTAATGAAAAGATATGGTCCAAAGCAAGCCAAGCCATGTTCAATGTTTAAAGGCCGCTCATGAAAGGCAAAAGCAAGGGACAGTAACATTGCCCTGGTTAGCTGGATCATGCCCTAGAGACTGACCATATATTATTATTATTATTATTATTATTATTATTATTATTTAAGCTACAACCCTAGTTGGAAAAGAAAGGTGCTATAAGCCCAAATGACCAGCGCCTAGGCCCCCTCTCCACCCAAGCTGGGAACAGGGAGGACCAGGCAATGGCTTCTGGTGACTAAGAGGATAGTCCCACAGGCTCTCCCAAACCTACCATCCCTCGCTCAGATGGATGGTGGGGTAGTAGACACTACAAGAAAGTATTGAGCCTGAGCGAGACTCGAACCCTAGTCCAGCACATCTGGGAAATTTCCGAAAGATCACCTTGCCCCTGTTGCCAAGCACGGGCTCTTGCAGCCACGCCATATGAAAATCCTTTGAAATAGGATAGATTACGATGGATGAGACTATCTATCACATTTATTATTCTAAATTCCATAATAATAAAAAACTTATCTAAGTCGAAAAACACCCAGGACCTCATCCCATCATAATGGATAATTTTCCACTGC
>NC_090760.1:66411259-66421259 GCF_036898095.1 Palaemon carinicauda | reverse complement strand
CGTTGGCTATGATCTCTTCACTTCGAGTTTATAGATGTTTATGGCGCTGGGGAATATGGCGGCAGCCATGAAGTCTTCGCTTCGAGTTTATAGATGTCTATATCGTTGGTCAATATGGAGGTGGCTATGATCTCTTCCCTTCGAGTTTATAGATGTTTATGGCGCTGGTGAATATGGCGGCAGCCATGAAGTCTTCGCTTCGAGTTTATAGATGTCTATATCGTTGGTCAATATGGCGTTGGCTATGATCTCTTCCCTTCGAGTTTATAGATGTCCATGGCGCTGGTGAATATGGCGGAAGCCATGAATTCTTCGCTTCGAGTTTATAGATGTCTATATCGTTGGTCAATATGGCGGTGGCTATGATCTCTTCCCTTCGAGTTTATAGATGTCCATGGCGCTGGTGAATATGGCGGAAGCCATGAATTCTTCGCTTCGAGTTTATAGATGTCTATATCGTTGGTCAATATGGCGGTGG
This sequence comes from Palaemon carinicauda, assembly GCF_036898095.1. NCBI lineage: Eukaryota > Metazoa > Arthropoda > Malacostraca > Decapoda > Palaemonidae > Palaemon > Palaemon carinicauda. The sequence continues at coordinate 66,420,781 of NC_090760.1, read as the reverse complement.
CTATGATCTCTTCCCTTCGAGTTTATAGATGTTTATGGGGCTGGTGAATATGGCGGCAGCCATGAATTCTTCGCTTCGAGTTTATAGATGTCTATATCGTTGGTCAATATGGCGGTGGCTATGATCTCTTCCCTTCGAGTTTATAGATGTCCATGGCGCTGGTGAATATGGCGGAAGCCATGAATTCTTCGCTTCGAGTTTATAGATGTCTATATCGTTGGTCAATATGGCGGTGGCTATGATCTCTTCCCTTCGAGTTTATAGATGTTTATGGAGCTGGTGAATATGGCGGCAGCCATGAATTCTTCGCTTCGAGTTTATAGATGTCTATATCGTTGGTCAATATGGCGTTGGCTATGATCTCTTCCCTTCGAGTTTATAGATGTCCATGGCGCTGGTGAATATGGCGGAAGCCATGAATTCTTCGCTTCGAGTTTATAGATGTCTATATTGCTGGTCAATATGGCGGCGGCCATGAATTCTTTGCTTCGAGTTTAGAGATGTCTATATCGTTGGTCAATATGGCGGTGGCTATGATCTCTTCCCTTCGAGTTTATAGATGTTTATGGCGCTGTGAATATGGCGGCAGCCATGAATTCTTCGCTTCGAGTTCATAGATGTCTATATCGTTGGTCAATATGGCGGTGGCTATGATCTCTTCCCTTCGAGTTTATAGATGTTTATGGCGCTGGTGAATATGGCGGCAGCCATGAATTCTTCGCTTCGAGTTTATAGATGTCTATATCGTTGGTCAATATGGCGGTGGCTATGATCTCTTCCCTTCGAGTTTATAGATGTTTATGGCGCTGGTGAATATGGCGGCAGCCATGAATTCTTCGCTTCGAGTTTATAGATGTCTATATTGCTGGTCAATATGGCGGCGGCCATGAATTCTTTGCTTCGAGTTTAGAGATGTCTATATCGTTGGTCAATATGGCGGTGGCTATGATCTCTTCCCTTCGAGTTTATAGATGTTTATGGGGCTGATGAATATGGCGGCAGCCATGAATTCTTCGCTTCGAGTTTATAGATGTCTATATCGTTGGTCAATATGACGGTGGCTATGATCTCTTCCCTTTGAGTTTATAGATGTTTATGGCGCTGGTGAATATGGCGGCAGCCATGAATTCTTCGCTTCGAGTTTATAGATGTCTATATTGCTGGTCAATATGGCGGCGGCCATGAATTCTTTGCTTCGAGTTTAGAGATGTCTATATCGTTGGTCAATATGGCGTTGGCTATGATCTCTTCCCTTCGAGTTTATAGATGTCCATGGCGCTGGTGAATATGGCGGAAGCCATGAATTCTTCGCTTCGAGTTTATAGATGTCTATATCGTTGGTCAATATGGCGGTGGCTATGATCTCTTCCCTTCGAGTTTATAGATGTCCATGGCGCTGGTGAATATGGCGGAAGCCATGAATTCTTCGCTTCGAGTTTATAGATGTCTATATCGTTGGTCAATATGGCGGTGGCTATGATCTCTTCCCTTCGAGTTTATAGATGTCCATGGCGCTGGTGAATATGGCGGAAGCCATGAATTCTTCGCTTCGAGTTTATAGATGTCTATATCGTTGGTCAATATGGCGGTGGCTATGATCTCTTCCCTTCGAGTTTATAGATGTCCATGGCGCTGGTGAATATGGCGGAAGCCATGAATTCTTCGCTTCGAGTTTATAGATGTCTATATCGTTGGTCAATCGCGTTGGCTATGATCTCTTCCCTTCGAGTTTATAGATGTCCATGGCGCTGGTGAATATGGCGGAAGCCATGAATTCTTCGCTTCGAGTTTATAGATGTCTATATCGTTGGTCAATATGGCGGTGGCTATGATCTCTTCCCTTCGAGTTTATAGATGTCCATGGCGCTGGTGAATATGGCGGAAGCCATGAATTCTTCGCTTCGAGTTTATAGATGTCTATATCGTTGGTCAATATGGCGGTGGCTATGATCTCTTCCCTTCGAGTTTATAGATGTCCATGGCGCTGGTGAATATGGCGGAAGCCATGAATTCTTCGCTTCGAGTTTATAGATGTCTATATCGTTGGTCAATCGCGTTGGCTATGATCTCTTCCCTTCGAGTTTATAGATGTCCATGGCGCTGGTGAATATGGCGGCAGCCATGAATTCTTCGCTTCGAGTTTATAGATGTCTATATCGTTGGTCAATATGGCGTTGGCTATGATCTCTTCCCTTCGAGTTTATAGATGTCCATGGCGCTGGTGAATATGGCGGAAGCCATGAATTCTTCGCTTCGAGTTTATAGATGTCTATATCGTTGGTCAATATGGCGGTGGCTATGATCTCTTCCCTTCGAGTTTATAGATGTCCATGGCGCTGGTGAATATGGCGGAAGCCATGAATTCTTCGCTTCGAGTTTATAGATGTCTATATCGTTGGTCAATATGGCGGTGGCTATGATCTCTTCCCTTCGAGTTTATAGATGTCCATGGCGCTGGTGAATATGGCGGAAGCCATGAATTCTTCGCTTCGAGTTTATAGATGTCTATATCGTTGGTCAATATGGCGGTGGCTATGATCTCTTCCCTTCGAGTTTATAGATGTCCATGGCGCTGGTGAATATGGCGGAAGCCATGAATTCTTCGCTTCGAGTTTATAGATGTCTATATCGTTGGTCAATCGCGTTGGCTATGATCTCTTCCCTTCGAGTTTATAGATGTCCATGGCGCTGGTGAATATGGCGGCAGCCATGAATTCTTCGCTTCGAGTTTATAGATGTCTATATCGTTGGTCAATATGGCGTTGGCTATGATCTCTTCCCTTCGAGTTTATAGATGTCCATGGCGCTGGTGAATATGGCGGAAGCCATGAATTCTTCGCTTCGAGTTTATAGATGTCTATATCGTTGGTCAATATGGCGGTGGCTATGATCTCTTCCCTTCGAGTTTATAGATGTTTATGGCGCTGGTGAATATGGCGGCAGCCATGAATTCTTCTCTTCGAGTTTATAGATGTCTATATCGTTGGTCAATATGGCGGTGGCTATGATCTCTTCCCTTCGAGTTTATAGATGTTTATGGCGCTGGTGAATATGGCGGCAGCCATGAATTCTTCGCTTCGAGTTTATAGATGTCTATATTGCTGGTCAATATGGCGGCGGCCATGAATTCTTTGCTTCGAGTTTAGAGATGTCTATATCGTTGGTCAATATGGCGGTGGCTATGATCTCTTCCCTTCGAGTTTATAGATGTTTATGGGGCTGGTGAATATGGCGGCAGCCATGAATTCTTCGCTTCGAGTTTATAGATGTCTATATTGCTGGTCAATATGGCGGCGGCCATGAATTCTTTGCTTCGAGTTTAGAGATGTCTATATCGTTGGTCAATATGGCGGTGGCTATGATCTCTTCCCTTCGAGTTTATAGATGTCCATGGCGCTGGTGAATATGGCGGCAGCCATGAATTCTTCGCTTCAAGTTTATAGATGTCTATATTGCTGGTCAATATGGCGGCGGCCATGAATTCTTTGCTTCGAGTTTAGAGATGTCTATATCGTTGGTCAATATGGCGGTGGCTATGATCTCTTCCCTTCGAGTTTATAGATGTTTATGGGGCTGGTGAATATGGCGGAAGCCATGAATTCTTCGCTTCGAGTTTATAGATGTCTATATTGCTGGTCAATATGGCGGCGGCCATGAATTCTTTGCTTCGAGTTTAGAGATGTCTATATCGTTGGTCAATATGGCGGTGGCTATGATCTCTTCCCTTCGAGTTTATAGATGTCCATGGCGCTGGTGAATATGGCGGAAGCCATGAATTCTTTGCTTCGAGTTTATAAATGTCTATATCGTTGGTCAATATGGCGGTGGCTATGATCTCTTCCCTTCGAGTTTATAGATGTTTATGGCGCTGGTGAATATGGCGGCAGCAATGAATTCTTCGCTTCGAGTTTATAGATGTCTATATTGCTGGTCAATATGTTGGCGGCCATGAATTCTTTGCTTCGAGTTTAGAGATGTCTATATCGTTGGTCAATATGGCGGTGGCTATGATCTCTTCCCTTCGAGTTTATAGATGTTTATGGGGCTGGTGAATATGGCGGCAGCCATGAATTCTTCGCTTCGAGTTTATAGATGTCTATATTGCTGGTCAATATGGCGGCGGCCATGAATTCTTTGCTTCGAGTTTAGAGATGTCTGTGGCGCTATTTTTCTGTTTATGTCAATTCTTTGAAGGGATGATTTTTTTGTTTTTCAGTTATTTTTTAACATGATGTTAGGTATGGCGTTTTAATGATATGTATATGTACGTACATACTCATATTATTATTATTATTATTATTATTATTATTATTATTATTAGGTATGTCATTTTAATGATATGTATATGTACGCACATTCTCATATTATTATTATTATTATTATTAATATTATTATTATTATTAAACCAAGCTACAACCCTAGTTAGAAAAGCAAGATGTTATAAGCCCAAGGGCTCCAACGGGGAAAAACAGCTCAGTGAGGAAAGGAAATAAAGAAGTAGATAAACTAGAAGAGAAGTTTTGAACAATTAAAATAAAATATATTAAGAACAGTAACAATATTAAAAAAAAAATTGATATATAAACTTTAAAAACTTAGAAAAAGTAGTAAGATAGAATATTTTGCTTTTGTGTACCCTCAAGCAAGGGTATACAAACACACACACATACACACACACACACACACATATATATATATATATATATATATATATATATATACGTTTATGTATATATATATATATATATATATATATATATATATATATATATATATATATATATATATATATATATATATTCGTATGTAGTTATTTAAGTATAAAAGAAATTTAATAAGTCTGTAGTAACGTAGGAATATTCCATAAATTTTGGTTGATTTAATTGTTTTAAGTACAATGATACTATAAAAAGAAAACTTCTACCGTAGTTTTAACTAACGTGTCGTATCATTTATGATTACTATTATCTCTTCCAACATAGCTGGAAGGAGGTTACGTTTTCGCCCCTGATTGTGTGTATGTGTGTGTGTTTATTTATAAACAGCTTCCTGGTCACAATTTTATTCGCAGAGTAATAAAACTTGTAGGGATTAACTGTTAAGTGAAAAGATGGAAATTATTAGATTTTGGAAGGTCAAGGTCTAAGGTCTAGGTCACAGTCAAGAAAAATGTCCAATTCACTTCACGTAATCAGCCAAAAGTTTGGACATCGTTGTCACAGACTTAAAACTTGGTTCATATTTGAGCGCACGAAAATTCACACCAATTACTACATGTCAAGGTCAAAGGTGAAGGCCAAGGTCAAGCAAAAGGTCAATAAATAAGCTGCCGCGGCGGAGGCCTGTGTTCTACTGAGTGCCCCTCTAGTTATTATTATTATTATTATTATTATTATTATTATTATTATTATTGTAATGGTAGAATCTTTTGACATTAGAAAAGGTATTCAATTTCTGAAGATAATAATAATAATAATAATAATAATAATAATAATAATAATAATAATAATAATACCTGTTAATAGTTATAAATCGATTAAATAATTTCTACAACAACTCCTAAGGAAATAAAAGTACAAGAATTTTATTCCTGTAGACAAAAAGGTATTTTGGAATTTGCGCTATGATAACCGAATGTCATTAATTAATATCACCGGAAAATACGAGTATTATCTTTCTATTGTCGTCCATCGTTGCACGAGAGAGAGGGAGAGAGAGAGAGAGAGAGAGAGAGAGAGAGGAGAGAGAGAGAGAGAGAGAGAGAGAGAGAGAGATTTTGGATGTCTCAAAGACTTTAGTTCATCCTCGAAGACTCCATTTGCTCTTAGGTAGAGCGAATTAGTTTGATTAGAGAGTTCTTTATGATATTGTCTAACTTATTCTTGAACTCGTTTTTCGGTATTACTGTTTACTATATCTACTGGAAGTCTGTTACTTTTATGTGTGTAAATAAACTGCTACATTGAGTTTTGATGTATCTTTTAAATTTTTTTTTTGTATCCGTTACCTCTTGATTTGTGCTAAGCGTGGAGCAGTGATTGTAATCTACATTTGTTATTCCCTCAAGAATACCGCTATTAACTGTCCCCTTAATTATTGAGTTTGTAGATCAAATGAGTCCAAATGTTCCATCCTCCTTCTATATCTAAATTCCCTTAGTGTTGGAACTAGTTTGGTGCCCCTAGCTTGTACTGCTTCCAGTCTATCTGTATCCTTCTGAATACTAGGAGCCCATAATTGGACTCCGTATTCTAGATAGGGTCTTGCTAGTGATGTGTACAGCTGTAGTACAGTGTCTTTGTTTCTGTATTTGAATTGTCTCTATATGTACCCTATTAGTTTTTGTGCTTTCTTTTCTACTTAATATCTATTTGGTGAACTTCAAATCTATGCTGATAATATGGCCGAGATCTTCCTCCTGGTCCACACTTTTCATTACCCAGCAGTCAGTAATCTGTTTGTGGGTTACAATAACCTATATACATAACTGAAGAGAGAGAGAGAGAGAGAGAGAGAGAGAGAGAGAGAGAGAGAGAGAGAGAGAGAGAGAGAGAGAGAGAGAGAATTTTAAGGTTTTAGTAAAATCTGACAGATATTTGAAACGAGAGAGAGAGAGAGAGAGAGAGAGAGAGAGAGAGAGAGAGAGAGAGAGAGAGAGAGAGAGAGAGAGAGAGAGAGAGAGAGAGAGAGAGAGAGAGAGTGAATTTTAAGGTTTTAGTAAAATCTGACAGGACCTTTGAGACAGGAATTAATAGTAGGAGGCCCGACAAAAGAGAGAGAGAGATATATCTCTTGCCCAGAAAAGGACGAGAAAGGTTTGGTGATAACATTGAGGAATGGGTAAAGGAGAGAAGAAGAACTCACGCGTTCATAATATCTTTACTCTCTTTATAAATTTATTCCGTTTAGGTATGTGTGTACGTCCCTAAGTACTTTACATAATTTAAGTATATATTTTTCTATGAAGTCCATAATACATACACTACTGTATGATGTATGTGTCTTTACTGCTACAATATTAATGATTAAGTAAATGGTTGCACCTTTACAATTACTGATATCTCCCCTATATAATGAAGAGCAAGTGCCTGGCTGTACAGTATACACACACACACACACACACACACATATATATATATATATATATATATATATATGTTTATATATAAATATATATATACATATATATATGTTTATATATATATATATATATATATATATATATATATATATATATATATATATATATATATATTATTTTTTCCTGTCACGCTAAACTCCATTACCAAACGTATGACTACATGGTCTCTGCTTATCCCTCGGGTAGGGGGACAGATTGTGGTAATACCCTGATGAGAGGGGAGGGGTGTGGAAGGGTTGAATCTGTGTGTATATATCCATCTAAATAATTACCCGTCATTTTTGACGGGTCGTGCACACTAGCATACATGTATATAATAGCACTCGTAAAAAACACCGGTAAAATAAGCCCAACCCAGATGAACGCAACCGAAATGGTCACTTGCAAGCATATACCTTTTAAAGGACGCCCTAGAACTTCCTAGCGGAATAAATTCCCACCTTCATTTCATCCCAAAGCACAATTAAATGTTTCTTGGCTTCAATCCAAGGTCAAGATACCAAGTTTAAACGGGTGTGTTCACTGACCGCCCACTACAAGTAGGGGAAGGTGCTTGGATCTCTCTCTCTCTCTCTCTCTCTCTCTCTCTCTCTCTCTCTCTCTCTCTCTCTCTGTCTCTCTCTCTCTCTCTCTCTCTTATACACATAGACATACGCATATAAATATGTATATATATATATATATATATATATATATATATGTATATATATATATATATATATATATATATATATATATATATATATATATGCGTAAAAATCACAGGAAAACGTGATGCTCAGATGCAGAAGAACCACAGGGAAAATGAAAATACGAAATATACGAGTAGTCCTGACTAGTTTCGTAATACTTCTTCAGTCCTCTGAAAAGTATCACGAAACTAGTCAGGACCTAATTGTATATTTCGTATTTTCATTCTCCCTGTGGTTCTTCTGCATATATATATATATATATATATATATATATATATATATATATATATATATATATATATATATATATATATACACAACAAAATGCGTCATTTCTATTCCGCTGCAGGACAACTGCCTCGGACATGTTCTTAATCGTGTCTGGGGTTTGGCCATTTACATCACGGTGGTCACTGCGGATGGATATATGCATTTATGTATGTATGTATGTATGTATGTATGTATGTATGCATGTATGTATGCTTACTTAAGTGTACAGAAGGCAACTCAATCCAATAGGAAGGATGCAGCAATAGCATACTGTAGATGGAATTTTAAAATGGGTCATAGGGACAGCAGGTAGTGTCTATGTGTATAGGAGGGTGGGAGACATACGATGTGCTTGTATAGAGTAGGGAATGTGAATAGAAATTCTATGGGAAATAAAAAGCCTTTTTTAAAGGAAGTAAAGTCAGAGAGAAAGCTTGATAAATAAAATGAATCTTGGAATAAAAGATGTAACAGATAGATGTCGTGCGTCAAGGCAAGTCTTGAAGTATTGAAGATTTATTGAAAGTGGAACATAGAAGATAGTAGACAGAGATGAGTGACTATTAATTTTGAAAGAAACATGATTAGGAAAGTTGATGCGATACAAGTGAAGGAGCACATTACTGTAGTGATAGTGCAATTTAGTGGCTGGCCAGTGTTTGTAAGGTAAATGTGGATGAGGAAAGAGTCCCAAAATGAGTGGGTTTGTAAATGATTATTCCATAGTATAAAAGTAAAGGGGATAACAATACTTTAAAAAATTAAAAGCATAATGTAAATTAATATACGAGGGAAGGTGTATTGTAGGATTTTGATTAAGAACTAAAGACAGGTGTCAGAAGGACATAGGAAAAGAAACACATGTCTTAAGACAAAGTTTTTTTTTTTTTTTTTTTATAAAGAATATGGTTCATGGATCAAGCGTTTGTTATGAAGCAGCTCTGTGATGAGTTTAGAATTAAAGAAAAAATAAACTCTTTGATGTCTATTGAATTAAGATGACCTGGCAAACCTGATGGAGATGCAACTTGGAGAGTTTCAAGTTATGGTGTCAATGATAATTTTCTGGGAGCTAATCAAAGTTTGCATTATGGAAATGTAGGCTGAACAACAATCTTATGGATCGAGTGATGCGAGAAGTTAGAGAAAGTTCAGTGAAAGTAGATGTGATGTGGAATAAGATGACTAGCTGTAAACTGGGTGTTGCTGCTTTCAGATAATACTATCTCATTGTCGACAGTGAAGAGAAACGGGAGTAGCTGGTAACTGAGTTTGATCGTGTTTTCAAAGGGAGGATGGTAATGATTGTAAATGGGAACCAGAAAGGTTGTTTATAACGTAAAGTAAGAAGAGATGAGTCTCGAGTAGGAGATGTAATAAAGGCAGCAGTATATTTGCAAAAGATTAGTAAGGAACTTG
>NC_090760.1:66398759-66406259 GCF_036898095.1 Palaemon carinicauda | reverse complement strand
AGGTACACAGTGTGTGTGTGCAAATCTATCTCTAGATATTTATATTCAATTTTGACGGGTTGCATACACCAGTGCACATATATATATATATATATATATATTATATATATATATATATATATATATAATCTCTATATATATATATATATATATATATATATATATATATATATATATATATATATGTGTGTGTGTGTGTGTGTGTGTGTGCGTGCACGTCTGTGTGAATGTGCTTTATGACCCTAAAGACGATTTTAAATAACAAATCGTAAAATTGTAAATGAATAGTTAATTCACAAGTCTAACGCATAAACAGAATTAAGGTAATGCTTTTAGTTTTCCAAACCGCAAAAACTATAGACGAAAAGCAAAAGGTGATGGAAAGTCGTCCTCAATTTCGCCCTGTTTAAAACCAGCATTAACGAAACTGTCCAGATTTGCATTTGAAAGACGTTCCGGCTCCTTCACATGAAAGAATTATAATCCTTTTAAATCATTCCTGCGGAGAATAATAAAAGAAAAAGATTCCGAGACGCTTAGCGTTTTATGTTCATTTTCGTTTCATTTTATTTTATATTGGATTGCTAATGAATATTTATCTCCGTCAACGAATTTGGGAGGAGGTTATGTTTTCGCCCACGTTTGTCTGTTTCTATGGCCACAATTTTATTCACAGAGTAGTGAACCTTTCAGGGATTAATTGTTATGTTGAGACATATATTTCATTCAATTTTGAAAGTCCTAGGTCAAAGGTCAAGGTCAAGGTTGAAGAAAAGGTCGACCTAATTAACCCTTACCCTAACTTTACCTTGCAGGTAGTAGCCACCAGCCACCCTTTGAGATACTACCGCGAGAGAGTTGTGGTGTCTTTTGACTGGCCAGACAGTACTACACTGGATCCTTCTCTCTGGTTACGGTTCACTCTCTCTTTGCCTACGCACATACACACAGCGAATAGTCTGGCCTATTCTTTACTAATTCTCCTCTGTCCTCATACACCTGACAACACTAAGATTACCAAACAATTCTTCTTCACTCAAGGGGTTAACTACTGCAATGTAATTGTTCAGTGGTTACTTTCCTCTTGGTAAGGGTAGAAGAGACTCTTTAGCTATGGTAACAGTTCTTCTAGGAGGACACTCCAAAATCAAACCATTGTTCTCTAGTCTTGCGTTGTGCTATAGCCTCTGTACCATGGTCTTCCACTGTCTTGGGTTAGAGTTCTCTTGCTTGAGGGTACACTCGGGCACGCTGTTCTGTCTTAATTCTCTTCCTCTTGTTTTGTTAAGGTTTTTATAATTTATATAGGAAATATTTATTTCAATGTTGTTACTCTTCTTAAAAAAATATTTTTCCTTAGTTTCCTTTTCTCACTGGGCTATTTTCCCTGTTGAAGCTTTTCCAGCTAGGGTTGTAGCTTAGCAAGCAATGATAATAATAATAATAATAATAATAATAATAATAATAAATTTACACATGGTTGTCCCACAAATTTCAAATACGCCTACGGTCTAAATTGATTATGGGAAAGGCAAGCTGGTTTCCAGAAATAAGATTCTGTGTCGGAGTTCTGCACTCTCAGAGTGCTTTCCTCGTTTTGTAACGTTTTCTTTTATTAATTTGTGTGCAATATTTAATCATCTATTTTATATTTTCGGTGTTTTTCCGTTTTTATTGGATTATTATGGAATATTTTTATAATGCTTTATTTTATTAATTTGCGTGTAATAATTATTTTCATATATTATTTTATATTATATTACATTATTTTCCCGTCATTGATTTTATTTTTGAAACTATTTCCATGATATTGCTTATAATTTTTTTTCTTTTTTAGATGTGCATAAAATATTGTGTGTTTTTTATATATTTCTTTTTTATGTTAGATAATGAATAAATTGTTTGCGGTGTTTACTTTTAGATCAAATAATGAAAAGATTGTATACTTCTTTACCAATAGCTTTATAACTAAATTGTAAATTACTGTCTCATGTGAATATTCCATAAAGAATTATTGATAGGGATAATTTATGCATATTAGAGAGAGAGAGAGAGAGAGAGAGAGAGAGAGAGAGAGAGGAGAGAGAGAGAGAGAGAGAGAGAGGAGAGAGAGAGAGAGGAGAGAGAGGAGGAGGGGGGGGGGGCTTCCTGTTTAAGACGAAAACTACTATTTATACTATTCAGTAGAATATGGGGAGTGAAATGGCAGGACAAGATTATAAATGAAACTAAAAGAGAGATTACTCGAGTGCCATAAGTGGATGAGATCATGGTGAGGGGAATGTGGAGATGGTTTGGGCATGCTCTTCGCACTCCAAAAGAGAGATTAGTTCACCAAACATTCAACTGGGCTCCATTTTTCTTTTTTTTTTTCCATCACAAAACAGTAAACCGTGAGACAGCCTTTAGGAAAATTAGATTGTCTGCGTTTCCAAATTGCTTGGCTCACGACCATCTTTCTTTACGCCGCTCTTTCTCTCTTAATTCAGGCTGGCTGAGCCAAGAGAAAAAGAAGAGGAAAGACTGAGAGAGAGAGAGAGAGAGAGAGAGAGAGAGAGAGAGAGAGAGAGAGAGAGAGAGAGAGAGAGAGAGAGAGAGAGAGTGTGTCTAACATCGAATACAAAGACGGGATTTATTGTCTGGAAATGTTTGGTGAGTCTTGTATACATACATACATACACACACACACACACACACACACATACATATATATATATATATATATATATATATATGTGTGTGTGTGTGTGTGTGTGTGTATATAAATAAATATATATATATATATATATATATATATATATATGTATATATATATATATGTACACATTATTAATTGCTAAGCTACAGCCCTAGTTGGAAAAGCAGGATGCTATAACCCCAGGGTCTCTAACAGGGAAAATATCCCAGTGAGGAAAGGAAACAAGGAAAAATAAAATATTTCAAGAACAGCTACCTTTAAAATAAATATTTCCTATATAAACTATAAAACCTTTAATAAAACAAGAGGAAGAGAAATAAGATAGAAAAGTGTGCCCGAGTGTATCCTCAGGCAAGAGACCTCTGACCCAAGACAGTGGAAGACCATGGTACAGAGGCTATGACACTAGCCAAGACTAGAGATCAATGGTTTGATTTTGGAGTGTCTTTCTCCTAGAAGAGCTGCTTACCATAGCTAAAGAGTGTCTTCTACCCTTACCAAGAGGAAAGTAGCCACTGAACAATTACAGTGCAGTAGTTAACCCCTTGAGAGAAGAAGAATTGTTGGTAATCTCAGTGTTGTCAGGTGTATGTGGACAGAGCAGAATGTGTAAAGAAGCCGCCAGATTTTTCGGTGTATATGCAGGCAAAGGGAAATTGAACCGTAACCGGAGAGAAGGATCCAATGTAGTACTGTCTGGCCAGTGAAAGACCCCATAACTCTCTAGCGGAAGTATATATATATATATATATATATATATATATATATATATATATATATATATATATATATATATATATATATATACATATATATATATATATATATACATATATATATATATATATATATATATATATATATATATATATATATATATCCTTTCTGATTAGGGATACCTTAACGTGGTGAAAGGTTTGTGTGTCACCATGATCACCAAAGCTGTACTAATCAAGGACCACCCTTTCTTAGTTAGTTTGCTGTGGCCAATCAGACAAAAATCTCTCACCTTCACCCATCCACACAGACCAGCGTGATGATGAACTATCCAGCGTTGTGACGAACTAGTCAAAGCCCAGACAATGGACTAGTAAAATAACATGATCAGCGAAATCTGACACTAAAATGCCATAATTATAGAAAACAGAAATATTTGTAATGATAGAAAACGGCCTTTATGCGAATAGTGAGAAGGGGACACATCGCTAGACACGAGATTGGTTTCTATAATAAATCGGTAGCTGTCTCAAAGACCCGAAATGAAAACTGGATGACAGCTAATAATTCCCCCTTCCTTATTTATTTTCACTTGGAAACAATTTCGAGGAAAAAAGGTTGGGCGAAGACTTGTAACAACAACACGCCTTCTTGATTTATGTTTCCTTTTTTTTTTTCTTCTTTTTAATTACCCAGAAGTAGGTCGAGAGAAATTCTTTCCTTGAGAGGCTGTCTTATGTAATAAGTTCTTACAGGTGTTATTGTCGATGTAATTGTTAGATGTTTTTGTCAAGGATGTTTTTATTAACTGTTTTTCTATCAATCTACCCAGGAAATATATATAATTATAAAAATATTCTACGATTACCCTCAGCTCTTCCTGTACCTCGGGTAGGGGGAGAGAGGGAGTAGTCATATCCTGGGGAAAGAGGGGTGCGTGTGCGTGTGTGTGCCAGTTGTCTCAATATTTAGCCATGATTTTTGACAGGTCACGTAATTATTATTATTATTGTTATTATTATTATTATTATTATTATTATTACTATCCAAGCTACAACCCTAATTGGAAAAGCAAGATGCTATCAGCCCAAGGGCTCCAATAGGGAAAAATAACCCTGTGAGGAAAGGAAATAAGGAAATAAATAACTGAAGAGAACAAATTAACAATAAATCATTCTAAAAAAAGTAATGTCAAAAGAGATATATCATATATAAACTATTAACAACGTCAAAAACAAATATGTCATAAATAAACTATAACAAGACTCATGTCCGCCTGGTCAACAAAAAAGCATTTGCTCCAACTTTGAACTTTTGAAGTTCTACTGATTCAAACACCCGATTAGGAAGGTCATTCCACAACTTGGTAACAGCTGGAATAAAACTTCTAGAGTACTGCGTAGTATTGAGTCTTATGATGGAGAAGGCCTGGCTATTAGAATTAACTGCCTGCCTAATATTACGAACAGGATAGAATTGTCCCGGGAGATCTGAATGTAAAGGATGGTCAGAGTTATGAAAAATCTTATGCAACATGCATAATGAACTAATTGAACGACGGTGCCAGAGATTAATATCTAGATCAGGAATAAGAAATTTAATATACCGTAAGTTTCTGTCCAACAAATTAAGATGAGAATCAGCAGCTGAAGACCAGACAGGAGAACAATACTCAAAACAAGGTAAAATAAAAGAATTAAAACACTTCTTCAGAATAGATTGATCACCGAATATCTTAAAAGACGTAAACTAGTAAAAAAAATATATTTATTTCAAGTTATTTTTTTATCATTATTTTGGCTAAAGATAATATTAAGGATATATGCACTTAACTCTTCTTTAGTTTTTATTATATATTTATGGTCTTAATCACGACTTTTTTTTTTTATCAATTACGTAATATTTGATTTTTCATTGTTATAAGTTATGGAAATGAAATATGGATACATCAACTTCATTCTTCCTTATCTTACATTAAATGCCTTGAATTATCTAATTCAAACGTTCTAAAACTAAGTTTTTTTTTTCAATCCAAAGATTTTTTTATTGATAAAGCAATACTTTTTACAAATGATTTTTTATACTTATTTTAACTGATTTTTTATATATTTTCAAATCATTTTTTTTTATAATTTTCAAAATACTTTTTACATTTATTCAATTGATTTCTTATACTTTTTTTCAAATGATTTCTTATACCTTTTCAAATTATTTTTTTCTATACTTTTTCAATTTTTTTTTATAATTTTCAAAATATTTTTTTATACTTCTTCAATTGATTTTTTTATACTTTTATCCAATGATTTTTTTACACTTATCAAATAAATTTTTATACTTTTCAAATGATTTTTTTGTACTTTTTCAAATGATTTTTTTATACTTTTTTCAAATAACTTTTTATACTTATTCAAATCATTTAAAAAAGATTCAAAATTATTTTTTATACTTTTTTCAAATGATGTTTTTTATACTTTTTCAAAAGAATTTTTATACTTTTTCAAATGATTTTTTATACTTTTTTCAAATGATTTTTTATACTTATTCAAATCATTTAAAAAAATATTTAAAATTACTTTTTTATACTTTTTTTAAATGATGTTTTTTATACTTTTCCAAAGAATTTTTATACTTTTTCACATTTTTTCAAATGATCTTTTTATACTTATTCAAGTGTTTTTTAAACTTTTTCAAATTATTTTTTATACTTTTTTTAAAATGATTTTAATACTTTTTTCAAATTATTTTTTATATTATTAATTTGGCAAATAATATTAAGAATAACTCCACTTCATATTCCTTAATTCTTTTACATATTAATCTCCTACTCTCTTTTATAACATGATTTTTTTTTTTCCAAGACAAAGGCCTCTTATCAATAAGGGAAGATGTTTTCAAATATTTTTTATAATATTAATATTAAAGAGGGAAAAGATGATATAACGAATACATCCACTTTATTTTTCTTTAATTCTTTTTTATATTATGCCCTGAAGTCTCTTACATAATACATGCTATAACAAGATTTTTTTTTTCTTTTCAAGGCAAAGACTTTTATCAGTACGCAAATATGTCTTCAAATATTTATAATATTATTATTAATCTGGAATAAGATAATATTAATAAATCGACTTTAATTTTATTTAATTCATTTACATATTAATGCCCAGAAATATACTTCGAGTCATTTTAAAACAGGAGAAACTGTTTTTTTTTTTCTTTTCAAGGCAAATCCTTTTATCAATAAGGAAATATGTCTTCAAATATTTCTTTATAATATCAATTATTAATCTGTGATAAGATGATATTAAGAATATATCCCCTTTAATTTTCTTTAATTCTTTTACATATTAATGCCATGAAATATTCTTCAAGTCATTTCAAAACAGGACAGACTGTTTTTTTTTTCTTTTCAAGGCAAAGACTTTTATCAGTAAGGAAATATGTCTTCAAATATTTATAATATTATTATTCTAGAATAAGATAATAAAAATATATCCACTTTAATTTTCTTTAATTCCTTTACATATTAATGCCCTTAGATATTCTTCAAATCATTTCAAAACAGGACAGACTGTTTTTTTTTTTCTTTTCAAGGCAAAGACTTTTATCAGTAAGGAAATATGTCTTCAAATATTTATAATATTATTAATCTGGAATAAGATGATATTAATAATATATCCCATTTAATTTTATTTAATTCTTTTACATATTAATGCCATGAAATATTCTTCAAGTCATTTTAAAACAGGAGAAACTGTTTTTTTTTTTCTTTTCAAGGCAAAGACTTTTATCAGTAAGGATATATGTCTTCAAATATTTATAATATTATTATTAATCTGGAATAAGATTATATTAGTAATATATCCCCTTTAATATTTTTAATTCATTTACATATTAATGCCCTTAGATATTATTCAAATCGGTTTAAAAAAAGGGAAACTGTTTTGTTTCTTTTCAAGGCAAAGACTTTTATCAGTAAGGAAATATTTCTTTAAATATCATTATTAATCTGTGATAAGATATTAATAATATATCCCCTTTAATGTTCTTTAATTCATTTACATATTAATGCCCTTACATATTCT
>NC_090760.1:66383759-66391259 GCF_036898095.1 Palaemon carinicauda | reverse complement strand
TATATATAAATATATACATGTATATATATGTATATATATACAGTATATATATACACGCAGTATATATACACATGTATATATATATATATATATATATATATATATATATATATATATATACTGTATATGCAAATATATTCATAGTCATGTACTGTATATGCTTTCTTACAAATTCATTCTTATACTACCATTTACAATTTCTTCAATATCTCCACATATAACCATTTTTATTTTATATCATTATATGGCTACTTATTACTTGGAAGCATTTAAAAAGGAAATTTTTCTCATACATCTATTCCATATGTACCTTCACAATTAGATATCTATCTTCCTCCTTCTCTTCTTCCCCCACTTCCTCCTCCTCCTCCTCTTCGTGTACACCTTTTCATTTCCTCGCCCATCAAAGTTCATGAGGTGAAGCTTCCTTTTATCGGACAGAAAAGGAACGATAAAGATAAAAGAAGAACCATTTAAGAATAAAAAGGTCCAGTCTCATCTTCTTCTTCTTCTTCTTCTTCTTCTTCCCTTTTTTGTTATTATTATTATTATTATTATTATTATTATTATTATTATTATTATTATTATTATTATTATTATTATTATTATTATTATTATTATTGTGGGAGGAGACCCTCTTTTAGGCAGGTTGAGTTAAAAGTAATGGCTGCATAGGCAGAGTTTATTTTCTTATCCAATTTTTCTATTTTCCGGATAATTCTCTTCTCTAGAGCGCTGCAATCAGCCAGCAGACTTGAAAAATTCATCAGTCAGGGGAATGACAAAATCGGGAAGACTTTTCAAGTATATTGTAGCTAAGCTACAACCCTAGTTGGAAAAGCGGGATGCTATAAGCCCAAGGGCTCCAACAGGTAAAAATAACCCAGTGAAGAAAGAAAATAAGGAAATGAATAAACTGCGAAAATTAATGAATAAATAAAATAAAATATTTAATAACATTAAACAAGATCTGTGTTATATAAACCAAGAAGAAAGAAATATGACATGGAAACTTTTTGAAAATCTTATTTAGATAGAACTGAAGTAAAAGAAAAAAAAAATTGGCTTTTGGAGGCACAGTTTTTTTATGTTAGCTAAAATTTCTCTCTCTCTCTCTCTCTCTCTCTCTCTCTCTCTCTCTCTCTCTCTCTCTCTCTCTCTCTCTCTCTCGTAACAAATGACTCTCCTCCTAAACAAGAAGATAAAGTTAAAGTTTTTCTTTTACCCGGTTTGGTCGGTAATACTGTGGACTTGTAACTCGAAGCGCCTCGGATGTAGGTTCAATTAGATATCATGTTGGTTTACCATTTAAATTAGCTATCTCAGGTCGGTATTTATTATTATTATTATTATTATTATTATTATTATTATTATTATTATTATTATTATTATTATTATTATTATTATATAAGCTATAACCCTATTTGGAAAAACAAGATTATTATTATTATTATTATTATTATTATTATTATTATTATTATTATTATTATTATTATTATTATTATTATTATTATTATTATTTAAGCTACAACCCCAGTTGGAAAAAAACAAGATTCCATAAGCACAAAGGCTCCAAAAGAGAAAAATAGCCCAGTGTGCAAAGGAAACAAGGAAATAAATAAACTACAAGAGAAGTAATGAACAGTAGCAATGTTAAAATAGAATTTTGATATATATATATATATATATATATATATATATATATATATATATGTATATATATATATATATATATGTATATATATATATTATAAGAACTGGAAAAAAAAGAAGAGAAACGAAAATAAGATAAAATAGTGTACCTGGGTGTATCCTCAAGCAAGAGAACTCTACCCCAACACAGTTGAAAACTCTCTAGAAAAGGAGTTGTATATTCATAGCGCCTTAGCTACTGAGCATCCTTGGGATAGAGTGTGGGTCTAGCACCTTCACCACACAAATAATAATAATAATAATTGGTGATAACCCATGTTTTAGCCTATTCGAGCCTCTGGGAGAGCTTATAGGTCCACCTGCTGAATTGTAAGCAGCCATCGTCTGGCCCTCCCTGGTCTTCTCCTATGGTTCCTTAGGGATTGAAGAAGCTTAGTTGAAACGTCTGCAAAAATGGCAAAACCTGTTTGTTCCAAGTTCGAATCGCCCCCACGGTCTGATATTTTTTTTTATTAATATCGTTAACCCAGCAGTAATGATGATGGGAAAGTGGATGATAATGCTTATTATTATTATTATTATTATTATTATTATTATTATTATTATTATTATTATTATTATTATTATTATTATTATCTAAGCTATAACCCTATTTGGAAAACAAGATTCCATAAAATATTATTATTATTATTATTATTATTATTATTATTATTATTATTATTATTATTATTATTATTACCACTGAGACAAATTACTTAACAAACTAAAGAGGTCGAAAGAAAATCAATCCTCCATAGACACATTAGTAAAAAAAGGACTTTATCTCATGGAAGCGAGAATGATTGGTGAAAATTAAGCGGAAGCTCTCGACATACGGTGTGAATTCATGAAGTAAATATTACAATTAAATGGGTATTTGTTCAAAAGACCACGCTCTCTATATACTGCCAAATTATGTAAAGCTATTGTTTTCCTCTATTACTTTTTCATAATTTAAAACAATTCCCCACACGGGAAACAAACTAGAATTATAAAAAAAAATCTTTAGAATTATATATATATAAAAAAAAACCTACTCTAGTTTCCTCACTAAACGACCGGAAACTGACTTTGTCAACATAGTAAACCAAACAGAAGTTCGTAATGCCAACGTACATTTCATATATATATTCAAAATATATACTAAATTGAAAACGTTGTAATTATTCAAAAGTGTTCATAAAATATACAGTTCACAAGTAGTGACACTTTTGAGTAATTACTCAATTTTTTATTTAGTATATATTTTGAATACATATTAAATGTACGCTGGCATTACGAACTTATGTTTGGATGACTATGTTGACGATGTCAGTTCCAGATCGTTTAGTGAGGAAACAAGGATAGTATTTTTTTTTTTTATAATTATATAGTTTTTTATAATTTTAACATGTTTCCCATGTGGCGAATTTTTTTAAATTATGAAAAAGTAATAGAGGAAAACAATAGCTTTGCATAATTCGGCAGTATATGGAGAGCGTGGTCTTGTAAACAAATGCCATTAAATAATGAATTTATCAGTAACTTTAACTACTCCTTATTGGAAAAAATAGCTGAAATTAAATAAAGATAAATATACTATTTTCGTATTTTCATGAACTGTACACCTGACTGGGGGTTAGGGGGGGGGGGGGGGGGGGGGAGTCACTCCACGAGAGCAGGTAATTGTAAAGATAATTAGATCAGAATTTAAGCTATTGTCTTTGCAAATATGGAAGTGTTTGCGCGACGCGTTAACAATTAAAACAACTACATTCCACGGAGGGCTTGATCCGATTGGCCCCGGGGAAAAGAGAAATAGCTTGCGAAAGACAATGAAAGAATCAATTCGAATTTGAAATTAGACAGAAGGGTAAATATTAGCGATTTCTTTTTGCACAAAAGTCCTGAATTAGAGTTTTATTTTTCATTTATTTCTTTTTTTTTTCTTTTTTTCAGCAGATAAATGAATGGCCATGTAATGAATTTGCAATTATTACTTTAACTACTATATGTGACCCGTCAACACGGTAGTTTCGGCAATTTGTGGGAGAGTGTGGTTTCCGAGTGTACCTCTCGAGATATCCCCCTCTCGCCAGGGTATGACTACTGTCTCTCCTCTTACCCAAAGGATGGGAAGACCGAGTAATCATACGTTTGGCACTACCGCTGTGCCTTACAAGGTGTATATATATATATATATATATATATACACAATTATAGATACATATACACATATATTTACACTCATAATATATATATATATATATATATATATATATATATATATATATATATATATATATACACACACAATTATAGATACATATACACATATATTTACACTCATAATATATATATATATATATATATATATATATATATATATATATATTTATATATATATATATATATATATATATATATATGTGTGTGTGTGTGTGTGTATTTTATATATAATATATGTATATATATATTATATACATCATATATATGTATATTATATATACATTTATACATATGTGTGTTTTTGTGTATATGCTTGTATGTATGTGTGTGTATGTATGTATATATGTATGTATATTTACACCTACACACGTTTTCTAGTAAATGGTATGTTTTTAAATGATACAACAAGGATTTATTATTATTATTATTATTATTATTATTATTATTATTAGTAGTAGTAGTAGTAGTAGTAGTAGTAGTAGTAGTAGTAGTAGTAGTAGTATACCACATTTTGAAACATGTAAATATGCAAATAGCACTGTGTATTATGACGTACTCAGCCAAGGTATGTAGTTTCCATACCGTGAGAGAGGAACTCTATTTTCCCCCCCTATTTTCCCGTTTGTCACATCAGATAACATCCAAGAGACACTATCCACTGGAGCAGAAATTGGTTGCAGTTCATAATACTTAGTCAAAGATGCTGAAGGAAAACTCACAAATAGTTTTCAGCTATGAAGGGAATTCTGTGGAGTCATAGATTTGTGCGTGAAACATATATATGCATTTATATGTGTATACAGTATATATACGTGTGCATGTATGCATATACATATATGCCTATTTACATTATCAACAAGTGAGCAAGTCCTGAACGCGGACATGGTCCTCGTAGAGGACATACCTCCGCCAAGGTGACCTAGAGCGCCATATGTCCTAGAATCATGAATTGATGTGACTTCGACTTTCAAGTAACGTTTGACCTTTATAAATTTGAACATCACCCATGGGTTGCGCCTGGACTAGGACTTCCCTGTTGGCTTATGCAAAAGTCAGTGCTTTATTTCTGTCTCTTGATATGGCCACTTATGTCATAGTGACACCAGTGACCCCTGTGACCTTGACCTTGGGGTGACCTTGACCAAAATTTAATCAGTTCTTCCATACACATTGGGGAACTACTTGGCCAAGTTTGAAGTGATTCCGTGTAGAAATGTGGCCTCTACGTTGTCCACAGACAGACAGACAAACAGAGAAACAAACAAACAAACAAACAAACCGAACCGAAAACATAACCTCCGCCGCTTGGCGGAGGTAATAAGATTTATACTCAGAAACACGCATATACGCATGTACATTATATATACACACAATGTTTAACTTCCGGTGAGATTAAACCTTAATTTTTCAATTAAAATACTATATAGCTACTAATTAACTTTATATATATATATATATATATATATATATATATATATATGTATATATATATGTGTATATATATGTATATATATATAAGTGTGTGTGTATTATAAACACACACACACACACACACACACATATATATATATATATATATATATGTGTGTGTGTGCATATATATATTACATTTTCTTTACATTTTTGGCTGAATTTCGGTTCCCAAATTGTTTATATAATCAGTCGGTTCAAATTTCTTTAATATTTAAATGTAAAGGCTATTTTTTCCTCAATTATAAATTTCAAAAATAATGTAATATAGATAGCCTACAAGGTATCTGATAATGTAAAATTTAATCAGGGAATAGTAATTTTTTTTAACTGTACATTCTAGAAGGTACATTACTCCGTCCATGTCTATAAGTATCCTACTGATGCGAACGTATGTATATGATTTGATATTGATAAACGTTTTTAACGTTTCCCTAAACACCTTCTGGAAAAAAAAAAAAACGAGAAATCCAAGAGTCATATCCACACATGCGCAGAGCGATCAATGACAGACGATGTCGAAGCACTCGCCCAATTAACCTTTGCCGATAACACACGCTGCCTAGTCGAAGAAGACTCTTAATGAGAGAGAGAGAGAGAGAGAGAGAGAGAGAGAGAGAGAGAGAGAGAGAGAGAGAGAGAGAGAGAGAGAGAGAGAGAGAGAGAGAGAGAGAGAGAGAGAGAGAGAGATGTATCCTCTCTCTCTCTCTCTCTCTCTCTCTCTCTCTCTCTCTCTCTCTCTCTCTCTCTCTCTCTCTCTCTCTCCGACTATAGACGAGACACTTACACCCCAAAAGGTACATTTTGGCCTCAAGTTCACACACAAAAGAAAGGAGGAGGAGGAGGAGGAGGAGGGAGAAGGAGGAGGAGGAGGAGAAGGAGGAGGAGGAGAAGGAGGAGGAGGAGGAGGAGGAGGAGGAGGAGGAGGAGGAGATGAATAGAAGGGGTATGAAGAGAGGATATGGGGAGGAAGAAAATGATGAATGGGGAATTGAACGTGAGAGAAGTTTGCGAGGGGAATTGGAACAGAAGAAACATAAAAATGGAATATGAAAATAAGAATAGTAATATTGAATTAATGTAGATTTACAGATAGATGTAGGAGGTATGTTGTTTTATATACATACATACACACATTATATATATACATATATATATATATATATATATATATATATATATATATATATATATATGTGTGTGTGTGTGTGTGTGTGTGTGTCTGTTTTTATGTGTGTGCATGTGTGTATTTGCCTCAGTTTGTGTGTCACTATTCGACGTAATTTGATAATAATAATAATAATAATAATAATAATAGTGTATAATTGATAACTGACGATAAAGAGTAATTCGCAAGAAATGGATTAAAAAATGCCTAATATTTTGTTCAAATATCGCTTCATATCCATAATTCTTCCAGCTTAAACGCAGAAAATAGAAAACCAATATTTTATGAATACGTTTATGCAACGTGTTTTATTTATGTTTTATGCATAATTGTTTTAATTTTTCTTTGACTTTTCCTTTTCTCCTCCTATTTATACACACACACATATACACTGTATATATGTATATACATATATATACATATATATATATATATATATATATATATATATATTTATGTGTTTGTGTGTTTGTGTGTGTGTGTGTGTGTGTGTGTGTGTGTGTGTGTGTGTGTATCTTAGCAATCCATATTTGCCAACGGTAATACTCGTATAAGCGGATGAGCAACTTATGGAGTAATGAGAGCTTTGGGTGTGTAGGAAATGCCCCTCCAAATTACTGGCAGCAGGGTGACGGATTGAGTTTAAGGTGATAGACAAACTATCTCTTCGGCTTCTACTCCTGATGCCTGTCGGTTGATCTTTCTAGAATTAGTATGGACTAGCTGGAGTCACTTGCCTTAGTTAGATAGGCACTGCGCATCACAAGGAATTGGCTATCCTCTGATGTATCTAGCCAATGAATCCTCTAAGGATTTAGTCAGTCATGGACAGAGAGGATGACAGAATGGGCCCCAGTCCCGGGCGTAGCGGGGTGCTATGAATCTCCCAGTTTATAAATACTAAAGAAAAATTGAAAATAGGTAATTGGAATGTTAGAACCATAAATCAGATTGGGAAGTAA
>NC_090760.1:66368759-66371259 GCF_036898095.1 Palaemon carinicauda | reverse complement strand
GCTTTCCAGCTGACATCACTTCCGGGCAAGGTAACTCTAAATTAAAATATTTTCTAAATAAAAAACTAGCTTCGTATTATTGTATTTCAGACCAAATTAAACAACTACTTCCACATAAAGAAAATCGATTTGATAAGTAATAAGAAAGTTTACTCCTCTCTTAATGGACTATATTCATCCCTATGAGTATGTATACATACACACACACACACACACACACATATATATATATATATATATATATATATATATATATATATATATATATATATATATATATATTTATATATATATATATATATATAAATATATATATATGTATATAATTATAAATAAGTATAAATAAAATAGTCAATGTTACTATCAACATCTCTATTTGGTAGCTTCCGACATAACTTATGTCATCCTCAGCCTATAATACGGCTTGATTTCTTGTTGTAACTTGAAATTCAAACACTTGCTCTGTTTGTTTGAATTTCAATTTTCAACAAGAAATTAAGCCGTATTACAGGCTGAGGATGACATAAGTTATGTCAAAAGCTACCGAATAAAGATGATGATAGCAGCATTGACTATTTTATTTATACTTGAATTGCGATTCCCGAGAGGAACCCAACTATATATATATATATATATATATATATATATATATATATATATATATATATATACATATATATATATATATATATATATATATATATATATATATATATATATATACATATATATATATATATATATATATATATATATATATATATATATATATATATATACATACATACACACACACACACACACACACACACACACACACACGCATCGACGTGTGTGTCTGCGTGCATACATGAGTTATATCTTCATTTTATATCAAACTATTATTAGAAGTATTGTTATGCGTACTATTATTTCCACGTCGATCGACCACTTGTTCTGATAATAGGGGTATTAGTATGCAACTGTAATCCGCCTGGCGATTACTTTTAATTGAACAATGGTTTTTATTCTCATTTGTAATTACATCGAGTTATATTATACGTGATATCGGTAGATATTGAGTGAAAACAGATTTTTCCAGGGTAAACAATTTTGTCCTTGGTTTAATGTCATCTATAAGTACGCAGGCGGACTAATACGTACACATGTGCATACACATACATACATACATACACATATGTGATAAATTTTGCACATTTAGACGTGTTTTTTCATATTCAAATAGGCCATATATATTTTTGATACATTAATGTCTGGATTCTCTTAACGACCTCGGGATCAAAGCCCCAGGCGAAATCACACAAAGACAAGAGCTTGTGTTCGGCCGGGAATCGAACCCCGGCCGGATACAAGCTCTTGTCTTTGTGTGATTTCGCCTGGGGCTCTGATCCCGAGGTCGTTAAGAGAATCCAGACATTAATGTATCAAAATATATATGGCTTATTTGAATACACATATATATACATATATATGTATATATATACATATATATATATATATATATATATATATATATATATATATATATATATATATATATATATATATATATGTATATATATGTATATATATAGTATATACATACATAAATATATATGTATATGTATATATATATATATATATATATATATATATATATATATATATATATATATATATATTGTATATATATACATCATATATAAGTGTGTACGTATTTTTATTCAGTAGTTGTTGTAGACATGTTTCAAATAACTGTTTTTACTTCATTCATTTTTAGGACTATATTGGTTGAACGATGGAATTATATTTTAATATAAAGGCTTTAAAGGTTTAAAGGCAACTCATGAATAGCAGAGGCAAGTGACAGTGACATTACCCCATCAAGCAGGACAATGCCCTAGAGACTGTCCATATATACATATGATCAGCGCCCAAGACCCCTTTCCACCTAAGGTAGTAGTAGGTAGGGCCAGGCAATGGCTGCTGATGACTCGGCAGATATGCCTATAGGCTCCCCCAAACCCCCCATCCTTAGTTCACAAGAATGATGAGGTTGCAGTGACCAAAGTAACTAAAGAGTTTGAGCGGGGCTCGAACCTCAGTCTGGTGAACACCAGGCAAAGACATTACCAGTTAGGCCACCATAACCCTAAAAAGAGAAACTTCATAGATATTAACAATCTATGTTTGAGTGTCGTGTATAAAGTGTGTTGCTATGTACGTTCACGGAGGGGAGGTGAGGCTATGAAATTATAATTAATTAAATAAACATGCATTGAATAATAACTGAAAGGCTGGAAATTGGGAAAATAGGTAGAATTTATGTGAATTATTCTGTCATTCACCATTTTTATTTATGGGCTTCACGAGAGAAATATTTCTTTTTATTTTATAGAATAAATTTAATGTAATATATCGGTTAGAAACATAACTTTTTTTGCACTGCATAATTTAAAATACATAATCTTCTTCTTCTTCTTCTTCTTATTATTATTATTATTATTATTATTATTATTAT
>NC_090760.1:66361259-66366259 GCF_036898095.1 Palaemon carinicauda | reverse complement strand
TATATATATATAAAACACTTGTCTTTGGTAGAGAGGGAAATTATTATTATTATTATTATTATTATTATTATTATTACATTTTAATTGCAATTATCATCGACAGAAATATACTCCGTTGTACTGCATTTGAAATAATTATGTTTTTGATATATTACAAATTGAAGCCATTATGAAATACATTATGTAGTTTTGCATTATTAAAGGCTCTATTGCAACAATCAATGGAAGTAATTTTTAAATTATGTATATATATATATATATATATATATATATATATATATATATATATATATATATATATATATATATATATATATATATGTGTGTGTGTGTGTGTGTGTGTGTGTGTGTGGATGTGTGTGTGTAAAAACCAAATTCTGATTAGTGACGGAGAAAGATTCTTTGAAGACATGTTTGGAATATCTTTCATAAGAGAGATTTTA
The DNA here is from genome assembly GCF_036898095.1 of Palaemon carinicauda. NCBI lineage: Eukaryota > Metazoa > Arthropoda > Malacostraca > Decapoda > Palaemonidae > Palaemon > Palaemon carinicauda. The sequence continues at coordinate 66,365,816 of NC_090760.1, read as the reverse complement.
TCGATCGAAACTTATAAGACTTTGTTAAACTCTCCTGTCAACAGCGGGAGATCTGGAGTCTATGGTAGTAATGGAATTCCAAGTCCATGCCCACAAACACAAGCTTTTATATTTATGAGTATATACATACACATACACACACCATATATATATATATGTTTATATATAGTGCATATATATTGTGTGCATGTGTCTACATGTATTTATTTATATATAAGTCTCTATGGGTATACAGTATTTATGAGGTTTTTTCTTTCATATACAAATCTGTGTATCCATTCACACACACAAACACACACACTCACACACACACACACACACACACACACACACACACACATATATATATATATATATATATATATATATATATATATATATATATATATATATTTATTTATTGTGTGTGAGCTTGTGTGTATATATCTATATTTTTGGCATATATATATGTATATATATATATATATATATATATGCATATATATGTATATATATATATATATATGAATATATATATATATATATATATATATATATATATATATATATATATATATATATATATATATATATATATAAACATATATACACATGTATGTGTAGTATATTCATATTATATATATATATATGTATATTTATATATATATGTATATATACATGTATATGTAGTATATTTATATTATACACACACACACACACACACACACACATATATATATATATATATATATATATATATATATATATATATATATATATGTTATTTCTGTATTCATACAGAAATATATGTATCCATTATATATATTCATATATATGCGTCATCCTGCGTATTTCCCCCATCTGGTTTCCTACAATTCTGGAGTGAGATCGCAACCCCCACGCTCTCCCTCCATTCACGCTCAAAGGCCTTATACGCTTGCAACATCTATCTCATATTTCTCGTCTCTCATCCAATCAATTCCCAGACTGAACGAATGCATTAACCTCTCGAGAAATATGAGTTCACACGCAACCTATATTTCATTAATATCAAGTGCACCTTGCCTCGGGGATCGCCTTTACCAAAAAGGGAATTATGTATGATAAGTGGGTTGATATGGCTCCGTGTTGATTAGTTGCCGTAGAGGTAAATATGATTTATTATTCCTTTTGGGTGTTTATTAATTATATTTTTGTGGGTATTTAGCTGCTCAATGTTAAGATATTTATGCTTTTATTTATGTATTAGTGTAAAAGTACACACAAATTTTATATATATATATATATATATATATATATATATATATATATATATATATATATATATATATATGTATATATTAATTCAAATACACACACACACACACACATATATATATAATATATATATATATATATATATATATATATATATATATAATGTGTATAAATGTATGTAAGTTTTATTCCCTATATATATATATATATATATATATATATATATATGTGTGTGTGTGTGTGTGTGTGTGTGCGTGCGTGTATCATCACCTCCTCCTACGCTTATTGACGCAAAGGGTCTCGGTTAGATTTAGCCAGTCGTCTCTATCTTGAGCTTTTAAATAAATATTTCTCCATTCATCATCTCTACTTCAGAATTCATAGTTCTCAACCATATAGGCCTAGGTATTCCAACTCTTTTAGTGCCGATTCACGTCCATAAATTAACGCCAATCTCCCTAAACTGATATATAGTCTGATTTTTTATATGTAATTTCTGGCGATTTGATTTCCAAATTTTACTTAACCTAGCCATTGTCTGATTTGCTTTTTTTCAATTAAACTCAAATTATAAAGATCTTGTATATGAGATCATAGTTCATAAACATGTAAACGATTCCACCTCATTAATCCTTTCTCCTTCTAATGATATTTCATTTTCCATTAGATATTCCGTTCTCATTGTGGAGGATTTATTTTTGTTTTTTGCCAAATCCAGAGAGAGAGAGAGAGAGAGAGAGAGAGAGAGAGAGAGAGAGAGAGAGAGAGAGAGAGAGAGAGAGAGAATTTCATTTGCTTTAGTTTTGCTAAATCGCGCGAGAGTGTGTGTGTGTGTTTGTGTGTGTGTGTGTGTGTGTGTGTCCGCGGTGCGTGCCGAAGAGCAAGTGGTAGTTAGCGAATGATTGTTTGTGGTGAGAAAGACTGTTGGTACAAATGAGGTTGTTTGTTTACATTTTTTAGTTAGGTTACGACAGTGGTGAATGTTTCGGAGCGAAGGCTTTTTTTATTTGACTGCAGCTTTAGGCAGTTGTGTGAGAGCTGGATTATATTTATATTTTTTCTGACCAGCGTGGAAGTGTTGATTGATTTAAAAAGCCGTGATTCCTCCTTTGGAGAGATTTTCTTTGAATGTGACAGTAATTGATGACGACTTGGCTGTAATAAGGAACTTGGCACGAATGCTTGGATTTGGATAATTGTTGATGACCTGGCCTGTAATTAATTGTGTTAGTCTGCGCTTTTGGATTGCTGAAACGATGATGACCTGGCCTTTGTATTTGGATTGTTGATGATGATGATGATGATAATGATAATAATGATGATGAGGATGATGACTACCAACCAATTCAGCGAGGCAGTTGTGGCAAATTTCCACACAGTTTAATCTGTTATTTAAAAAGCTGTGATTGTGGTAGTTGCCGTAAAAGACTGTCGGCTTTGTGTTGGTGTTCATATATATATATATTTATTTTTGGTGTTGGTGTGGGGTGTAATTTAAGTTTGTTAGGTTTTTTTTTTTTTGCGTTTATTTGAACGGTGTTACGTTTTTATATCTAATGTTGTTTATGATTAGTGTTAAGTATTTTGAATGTGGAGGGTTTTGGTTGGATTTATTATAGTTAGTAAGAAATATATAGTTTTAAGGTTATGTTATGTTTTGTTTATTTCGTCCTTTTTGTCTAAGAGTCTGATTGTAGATTACGTAAGGGGAAAGTTTGTTTTGTGGAGACCATTGTCAGTAAGTGTGATTCAGGGTGTGGGGGTTGTCCTTGCAACATCTCACCACATCATCATCTGTCTTTCTTCTATTTATCTTCAGCCCAACCTCATGTGATATTTTCATGCATTCTGGTAAGCAGGTTTTGCAAGTCCTGTGGTGTTTTGCTATCAAGGACAGCGTCATCAGCATACTCTAGGTCGGCTAATATCCTGTTACCAACCCAGTCAAATCCTTCTCCAGCATCCTTAACTGTTCTACACATTACAAAGTCCGTGAGGAGGATAAACAATATAGGAAACAACACATTCCCGTGGAGTACTCCAATGTTCACTGGAAATTAATTTCATAAGACTCCATTAACATTGACTTTGCACTTGCTATGCTCATGAACAGACTTATTAAATTTACATATTTAAGAGGAACTCCCATAATAACGTAGGAGTCTCCATAAAATATGGACGGTACACACTATCAAAGGCTTTTTCATAGTCCACAAATGCCATCAAAAGTGGATTTCTATATACTACACATTGTTTTACCACATGTCTTAAAATGAAAATTTGGTCAAAACAATTTCTGCGTGTTCATCTCTCAGATTTTCATCAATATTTCTCCCTGGTCTCTTTAGCATGAGCATACTATATATCTTCATGACAACTGACGTAAGTGTGATGCCTCTAATTATTGCAATCAGTTAGGTCTCCTTTTCTGCCATTTTCACCAACACTCCTAGCTCCCATTCATCAGGTTTTGCCTCTTCATGCCCCATTCTACAAAATAATCTTGTAAGTATTCTGGGAGTCGCTCCATTTACGGCCAATATCATCTCAGCAGTTATTCCATCATATATATATATATATATATTATATATATATATATATATATATATATATATATATATATATATATATATATATAAATATATATATATATATATATATATATATATATATATATATATATATATATATATATATATATATATATCTGTATATATATTTATATATACATATATATTGATCTTATAAATATGTGTTTGTTTGTATGTTTTAAATATGCGAATATACAAAATATCCCTCTGATGTATAAAAGTATATACTCCAATCAATATTACATGACACTTTAATTGTTTGTGTATTGTTAATCCTCCCTTCTTTCAAAACTATAGGAGTCGGTACGAGCAGCAATAAATTGCAAAGAGTCCCAGAAAGTAAACAAATTTATTTAGAATTTTAGGAAATATAGTTTTGATTTAAAAAACATTCTCAAATGAGATATATTAAGATGATATGTCTCACCATAGATCAAATTCTAATATTACAGATGTTTAGTTAGTGAAATAAATTAGATATTTAATTTCAAAATAATATTTTTTCTTCTCTGGCATTCCAGTATGAATGAAAGTTTAATATTCTTTCAAGGCACGTAAGTATGAATGACAGTTAGCTCTTGCATTCTTAGATAACTTTAGATAGTTGTGTTTAATAGAATCTAAACAATATTAGGCACAATTGACAATTCTCATCTGGAAACAATTGGCAACTAAGCCATAAAGGGGCGGGGTTTATATCCAAGCTTAGAAAAATGTCATCTACAGTATA
>NC_090760.1:66343759-66356259 GCF_036898095.1 Palaemon carinicauda | reverse complement strand
TGATTTTCATAGAGTCCGATGGATGTTATGTGAACTACATTCATATCAATTTTCGTATTGATACTTTCCATAGAAAAGTCACAGTAGCCATTTCTCAGTATCAGCGGGAGGCCGATTTTCGGCGGCGCCGTAAATTACTCGTAGAATACCTCACATATATAAATGGAATTTTCAGCGATTTATGGAATTTTCATGTTGATATCTGCCATAGAAAAGCCACAGCAAATGATTATTTCAGAATGGTTGAAAAGTTATTTGTGGCGGTAGAGTAAATTATTATTATTATTATTATTATTATTATTATTATTATTATTATTATTATTATTATTATTATTATTAATTGCTAAGCTACAACCCTAGTTTAAAAGCAGGATATTATAAGCCCAGGGGCTACAACAGGAAAATAATTTACATATTCAAATGAAAATTTCAGGGATTGGTGTGAAATATACTTTCTCTGTTCCTGCTAAATTTCATGGTATTATATACAATTGAAAAGACACAGCTATCATGTAGCCCTCTTTCATATGTTGTTGAATGTAGCAACATTGCAGTGAACTGCGTGATAGTGAGCGACATCAACTAGGCACAATGCCGATCTCCCGTCCCGAGTTGCACTTGCTAGTTATTATTACTTGCTAGGCTACAACCCTAGTTGGTAAAGCAGGATGCCATAAGCCCAAAGGCTCCAACAGGGAAAGTAGCCCAATGAGGAAAGGAAATAAGGAAAAACTACTCGAGAAGTTTAAGAACAAGAATAACATTAAAATAAATTATTTATATATAGATTATAAAAACTTGGAAATAACAAGAGTATAGAAACTTCATAATAAAAGAGGAAGAGAAACAAACAGAATAGTGTACCCTCAAGCAAGAGAACTCTAACCCAAGATTGAGTGAAAAGATATTAGTTAACCTTATTGAAGGACCAAAGTGAGATAAAACAGTACGCCATGTCTGCCCCTAACTTGGTCTGTCTCATGTGAAACCACGGAGGGAAACCGCAAAAAATGTATAAGATGTGATTGCAATAGATCCTATCACAAGAAGTGTGTGTATGTACTGACAGGCATCACTGACAATGTAGTAAGAAGCCTACAATGGCTATGCCCACACTACGCAAGATGAAGCCAAGTTGTATATATCATAATTGAAGGAAGAACTGGGTATAAGAGAAGAGGCTCTGGGCGAACAAGATGCGAGACTTGCTGAATTGGTAAACAAAGTTGCTGACATCAGCGCACAAGCAGCAATTTCCACCCAGACAACAGATCTCACTGAGAAAGTTAATATTCTTGCTATGAATATGGTATCAATTAAGGCAACACTTCAAACATTGATGGACGCAAAATCAGAGAAAATGACATACGCTGACAAAGTTAAGGAAAAAATCTTCCGGTAATTAAATCAACAAATACAACAACTAAAATTACTGAAAGAAAACACGAGGTCAAACAGGCACTTGAAGATATTTCAATACTTAACACGAGCTCAACTTCAAATGAAAATGTTGTTGTAAACTTTGCTAACAAAATAATCAGAGAAGAGGCTGCAAAAAAAAAAAATTCAGACATTGGTTGCCGACACTAAATCGAGATAAATCTGAAAATTAAAACCAAAATTAATGATATGCAATGTGTACAATGATGAAGATGATGTAGTAAATGCCTTGGCTCAAAGAAATCATTGCCTAGACCAAATTCAAAACATAGAAGAGAAGATAAGTGTGGTACTGAAGAAAAATGCTGCAGGTGGGATTACCCCCTATGTGCTGAAATGTGATCCTGAAGTTCGAAAGGAATTCATGATAATGGGGACAACGTTTCGTAACGATGGGGTACTTATAACATACGTGATAGGTACCACGTGATCACCTGCCACTTCTGTGAGAGGATCGGACATCTTGAAAAAGATTGCAAGTATAAAACTGATGCTAAAGTCTGCAGGAAATGTTCAGAAAACTCACAAAGGCCAAAGTGTATTAACTGCACTAAGTTAAACAAACCAAATGACCACATAATAAATTCCATAAATTAGAAAGCTTTTGGCTTGGGATTGAAAAGTTTTGCAGAAAATATTGATCATGGATACTAGGGATGTCATAAACTGTGGCTACATAAATATAAAATTTGTTGGTAATAAAACTATCCAAATTTGAGATTTGATAAACAAGAAATACACATACTAGCATTATCTGAAACATGGTGAAATAACTTTGACAAGGCTAAGATCTCTGAAATGACGCCCCCCCCCCCCCACACTCACACCTTCTTTCTGGTGGGGGTGTCAGACCCTTTATTCATAAAGGTTACTCAAATATCAAAATGTTTAACATAACTAGTGTAACAAGCTTTGAAAATATAGAAATAAACTACGCCAAAAAAAAAAAATATCCTTTGTAACAGTCAACAAACCTCCGAGAACAAATACTAGTATTTTCTTTGAAGAATTCAGTGCATTCATTGAGATGATTATCATGGAGAAAAAATAATTAGTTATTTGTGGGGACTTCAATCTTTGGATGGATGACGCATCAAATCTTGATGCTTTAACATTTAGTAAGTTATTGGAATCATATCAACTGGTAAATAATGTCGACTGTGCAACTACTTTAACTAGGCATACGTTGGACCTAGTGAAATGAATAACATTATATCTGATATAAATTTTGAAAAGAAATTTACTATCTCCCCAGTGCACAAACTTATTACGTTTAGTCTATCTTTACAGAAAGACGCAGTAGTGAAGAAAATAAACTTTAGACATAAATAAAATTTTTCTCCTACCGTATTTATGGAAGAAGTTACAAAGAAAATATACGATGCTATCAACATTCCCTGTGATCATGATAACCAACGTTTGTTGGGAGCTCTGTGTGTCAACTGTCTTACTACCACTTATAATAGAATGAGTAAAAGCGAATATGATACCATGTGCCCACCAATGGAAAAAACTGTAACTGTTAAAGAAAAGTGCTCTGGATTAAAAGTTTTAAAGGTTTTAAAGGCCACTCATGAATGGCAGAGGCAAGGACCAGTGACATCACCCTTTCGAGCATGACAATGCCATAGAGACTGACCTTATATACATATGATCAGCGCCCAAGCCCCCTCTCCAACCAACCTAGGGCCAAGGAGGGCCAGGCAATTGCTGCTGATGACTCGTCAGATAGACCTATAGGCTCACCCAAACCCCCCATCCTTAGCTCACAAGGATGGTGAGGTTGCAGTGACCAAAGTAACTAACGAGCTTGAGCGGGACTCGACCCCCATTCTGGCCATCACCAGTCAGGGACGTTACCACATCGGCCACCACATCCCCGGGAATTAATCTCATATAAACCTATTTCGAATCTATCCTTTGTATCAAAAGTGCTTGAATATGTAATTCTTGAACAAGTAGTCAGTCACTTAGAAATAATAGAAGCTTTGCCTGACAACCAATCGGCTTACAGGAAACTGTACTCTACGGAGACAGCCTTCTGCTCTGTTGTAAATGATATTCTGGAAATGATGGATGAAAATACATGTTACATTTTGATATTACTGGATCTTAGTGCTGCTTTTGATACAGTTGTCCATGAACTGCTACTAAATGATCTACGGTCCATCGGCGTTGAAGATCAAGCTTTCGAATACCTGAAAGCCTACTTGGTAGAAATTACTGTGTGCAAATTGGAAACTCTTATTCATCATATGAACCCTTAAACAGAGGGGTACTTCAGGGGAGTGTACTTGGCTCATTCCTATTCTGCATCTATACTATTGTCGTATCGAAAATACTACAAGGGCATGGTGTGAAGTTAAAACTATTGGCGGATGACACATAATTTTACTTCTCCATAGATTATATAGATGACACTACTGAAACTCTAAACAGAATCCTTGATATTGTTAGAGAATGGATGACAATTAAATAACTAAAATTAAATGAAAACAAGACTGAGTTTATGCTGGTTATAAAGAGAAACTGCGTGAGAAGCTTGGGTGATATTCAAATGAACATAAATAAGGACTCAATGCCGATATCTAGGCGTATTTCTTTACTGCAACTTGTCTCTCAATGCCCAAATGAATAATGTAATAAAAACTGCTGGTTATCATCTAAGAAATACTGATTTTATACAAAAGTGGCGGGATGAATATTCTGTAAAAAAAACTTGTGATGAACTGGGTAATTAGCAGAAATGACTTCTGTAATTCCATCTACTACAATGTACCAAAAGTACAACTTAAGAAATTACAAAACATAATAAACAGAGTAGCAAGACTGACAAAAGGTGTCCCACCTAGAGAAAGGATCACTCCTATACTAATTGATCTACATCGGCTGCCTATTAAAGCGAGAATTTAGTTTGAAATATATACAATGACCCTCCAAGGTATCAGAACAGGTCGTCCAAAATATCTAAGATAATTGCTACGTATTGTGCAACCAACAAATCGTCCTTACACGAGAATAGTTACAGATGGTTTCAAACTATTAGAACCTAGATACATGTCTACTGTAGATTCTAGAGCCCCTAAGTATGCGTCCCCGAGACTATATAATAAGCTCCCACGAGACATCCGAATGACTGAAGATATTAAGGCTTTCAAGAGGAAACTGAAGACTTTCTTATTCAGCAAGTGCTTCGATGTTGACAATCTAACAGTAAGCGAGCAATACGTATTGTGAAATGTTAAATGCTTCCGAATGAACATCACAAGACAACCGTGGAGGTCCTTTGGAGAGAAGAGTTGCCCTGCTGTACAGGACCAGATAAGCAGCCCTTAAAGCAAGTAAGTAAGACAGTGGAATACCATGTATAGAGGTTATGGCAGTACCTAAGACTAGCGAACAATGGTTTGATTTTGGAGTGTCCTTCTCCTAGAAGGGCTGCTTGCCATAGCTAAAGAGTCTCTTCTACCCTTACCAAGAGGAAAGTAGCCACTGGACAATTCAGAGCATTAATTAATCTTTCGTGAGAAGAATAATTGTTTGGTAATTTCAGTGTTAAGTGTATGAAGAGAGAGGAGAATGTGTTAAGAATAGGTAAGGCTATTCTGTGTATGTCTCGGCAAAGATGACAAGAACCGTAACCAGAGAGAGAGAGAGAGAGAGAGAGAGAGAGAGAGAGAGAGAGAGAGAGAGATCTTTAGACTGGCCAGACAGTACTGGCCAGTCAAAGGACCCAATAACTCTCTAGCGGTAATATCTCAACTGGTGGCTGGTGCCTTGCCGAACCTGCTACCTACATTGCTCTCCAATCAATCGCTAGTTTATGTGAGGTTTAGACCAAGAGAGGATCTCTAGTTGGCTGGGAATTTCCTTTGGATTATTGAAGAATCTTATACTGCTTTTTTTTTATCTTGTTTAGGGATTTTGGGGAATATGCCAAACTACAAAGTTTTCTCATTTAAGGCGTAATTTTTTTTGAAGAGAGATTCTCTCTCTCTCTCTCTCTCTCTCTCTCTCTCTCTCTCTCTCTCTCTCTCTCTCTCTCTCTCTATATATATATATATATATATATATATATATATATATATATATATATATATATATATATATAGATAGATAGATAGATAGATAGATAGATAGATAGATATAAGCACACACAAACAAACACATACACACACACACACATATATATATATATATATATATATATATATATATATATTGAGAGAGAGAGAGAGAGAGAGAGAGAGAGAGAGAGAGAGAGAGAGGAGAGAGAGAGAGAGAGAGAGAGAGATGTATGAAATTATACATAGGGCCTGACGAATAGTTCTATCATCATCATCATCATGTAAAATTTTGAAGACCATTAACCTTTCGACCTTCATTAGTCCTCACCGCTCGGTCTGATTTATTGTCAAAGGTTAAGAAATGAATCAGTTTATACATTTGGTGGTTAATGCTGACAGTATACCGCATGCAGCGCTTTGTGGACATTACTTGAAGGTCATAGCTGCATCCACTTTTTACCTTTCTATTTAATGTCACTGAAAGCACACATGCCGAAAAACACAGTTGGACACAGGATTTTCTGGCACACCTCGTTCTGAGGAAGTGCTCCCTGTCACGGAGCCCCTCACACCACTTCTACCATCTCTCCCCTACGCTATCTGTTTGGTTACTCGCCGTGTAGTAAAATTTTGACAAGGTGAAATTTATTAGAGCTAGGTGTACCAGGAATTACTTTTTCTAACTGTACTTATGTGTACAAGCTTACCGCAAGCTTACCGCACACCCCTTCTACCCTACCATCTCTGTTTGGTGGCTCACCACGCAGTATCAGTGTGACAGGGTACTTGAGCTAGATGTACCAGGATTTCCTGTGTCCAACTGTATATATGCGTACTTTCACAAACATCATAACGCAATCATACGCACTTACTTGTTCCGCCATCATACACAAGCTAGACCAAAGTCGTAAGTCGAATATAAAAGTAACGATACACACAAAAGGCTCCTAAGATCTATCAAGGAGAAAGAAAGTTGTGTTGCCTTTTCCCCAATTAGCTTCGGAAAGTCTTGCAAAACACATCAGGAAATTTTCTTTGTTGCGCGAAACTCGGCGTTCGCTACATTTGGCTCAATCTATTTGCTTCCTTTGCACTGTGGGAAAAGGATGATTTTATCATCTTTGCCCTCATGAGGTTTTTGTTGATTTTATCATTGATCTTAGATTTCGGTGGCTTTGTTGATGAGTTGGTTTTTATCATTAATACCTCCACCTGCATTTTGTTTGTTTATTTACCTCCTTATTTGTCTGTTCGTAGGATTGTCTCAAAATGTCTGACCATATTTCAGCAAGGGATAGGTATTATGCTCCGGAAGAACCAATTAAATTTTGGAGGTGATCTGGATCAAGATCACGATTTTGCTTATTGTTGTTATTACTATACAGTAGATTCATTTGCGTCAACATGTGAAAATGGGCGGGCTCAGTCCGTAGACTTCAGTCAAATGTTGACAATTTTCATTGGCGGAAGTTGGAAATCTCTAATTGCTCTTTACTTTTTCTTATATGTTCTTCTGTATTCTCTCTCTCTCTCTCTCTCTCTCTCTCTCTCTCTCTCTCTCTCTCTCTCATCTCTCCTCTCTCTCTCTCTACTTCAGTATGCTATAACATGTAAGAAGTAGAGAAGGCAGAATATATATTCTTAATTTTATTATAACCTAATAAGTCAAGAACTTGAGAAGCTTACACATCACTGCAGCCACTTAACTTCAATACATCCAAAGATATTACAGAGCACAAAAGGTAAAAGGTCACTTTAACTTATCCCTATCCAACTAAATTTTGAGGGAGGACAAGCGTTTACCTAAGAGAAATTTGCCAAGCATATTAAAGATGGTGTTACTAATCAATTCTCTTGGATAAGATTGTTTAAAATAAAGGGTCATTTTCATGTAGGATTATTCTTGGATAAAATCTTTATCGTGATAAACAACTGTTTTGTTTATCTGTCTATTTGCCTATCGATCTATCATAACCGAATCCCCCATTACAGTCTTAAAACGTAGTTTATGTATTCGTTTGTCTATCGGAAACCTATCTATATGCACAAAAACTATTGTCCTATTCAAAGTGTAAAGGCTATACGGTTAATGCAAGAACGTAAGATGGAACTGAATTCCTAAGTATGGTCCCAGAGGGAGAGAAACTGCCATTGCTCTTTCAGTTCAGTAGAGTAATGCCTAGAATAGCCCATGTTGAACATAGACTTGGCGGTGGGGAGTCAAAAGGAAAATCAGAACATACAAGAAGGATTTCTTTTGAAGTAACTTTAATATTATTGTTATTAATCTTCATCATTCTACTCAGGTGGTATAAAAACAAGTTATATATCTATCTATCTATCTATCTATCTATATATATATATATATATATATATATATATTTATAAATATATATATATATATATATATACTATATATATAGTATATATATACATATATATGTATATGTATATATATATATATATATATATATATATATATATATATATATATATATATATATATTATATATACACATATATTTACTGTATATATATGTATATCTATACACACATATTTATATATATGTACATATATATGTATATATATGTATATATATATATATATATATATATATATTATATATATATATATATAGATAGATAGATAGATAGATAGATAGATAGATAGATAGATACATATCAATTCTGAATATTTTTTATATCTATTTCAAACTTGGGATGCTATGGAAACCTTTTAACAGTTAAGATCATTTCCTCACAGGGCTATGGGGTTAATAGCAGGGTTGTGGCACTATAATAAGGGTGATGTTTTGTTTATTAATGAATGATAGGATTCCTCGTATGATATTATTGTAGATGTGCTAATGATGAATATAGTTTTCAGTATTATCAAGATTGTTATTATCAATGTTACTTATATTAATCCATATTTAGATGTGGTTTAATGTCATTGACAAACCTTATTGTTATTATTATTATTGTTAATAATATTATTAATATTATTATTATTGTTATTGTTATTGTTGTTGTTGTTGTTGCTGTTGTTGTTGTTGTATTATTATTATTGTTGTTGTTGTTGTTGTTGTTGTTGTTGTTGTTGTTGTTGTTGTTCTTCTTCTTCTTCTTCTTCTTCTTCTTCTTCTTCTTATTATTATTATTGTTGTTGTTGTTGTTGTTGTTGTTGTTGTTGTTCTTGTGGTTTTTATATTATTATTATTATTTTATTATTATTATTATTATTATTATTGTTGTTGTCGTTGTTATTCTTCTTTTTCTTCTTCTTCTTCTTCTTCTTATTATTATTAGGAATAACCACGAAAATTGATTCTTCTTATGAATTAGAAGCTTTATTCATAGCCTATAGAGGCTATTCAAGGGAAGCTTTATCCTCAGCCTACCCTTACACGCCGCCGCGCACTGTCGTCATTAATAAAGTGTCTATGCATCGTGCTTTCGTCCTCTATCTGGCGACACTTTTTTTTCACCTACTTTACTTTGGTTCTCCCTTCCTTTATTTAACTTCTTCTCCAGCCTCTTGAATTTTAATTCATAAGTCATCTGCATGGTTTTATATGCAGTTGCACTGAGGTGCTGAGTTATCTTTTAGGGCAGGCTCTGTTTTAAAGGTCCCAAATTTCATAAAATCACTTAAACGAGAATCGAAATTTAGCAGCCGTCAAAGTTAGGAATAATTTTGTGCAGTTGACATCATTAATTTTGACACACTTCATTGGAAACTAAGGAGACATTATTATTGTTATTATTATTATTATTATCATTATTATTATTATTATTATTATTATTATTATTATTATTATTATTATTATTATTATTATCATCAACATCATTATTATTATTATTATTATTATTATTATTATTATTATTATTATTATTATTTTTATTATTATTATATTATTATTATTTGCTAAGCTACAACCCTATTTGGAAAAGCAGTATGCTATAAGGCCAGAGGCTCCAACAGGGAAAATAGTCCAGTGAGGAAAGGAAACATGGAAAAGTAAAATATCTTAAGACAGATGTGCAGTGTATAGCAAGCAATGATGTGTTTAGCAAAAGAGAAATTTTTGGCAACGCTGCCTGTAAGACAATATACATGAGCTTCAAAAAATGTGATGAAAAAAAAAAAAAACATTTTAATTAATTCTGCGAAGTGCTGTATAGAAAAATACAGTTATTTGCCTCAATAACACTTCGTAAAATGAATAAAAATATTTTTGATTACGTGTTTACAAGCTTAGCGACTTTGATTTACAGACAGCGTTTCAAACGGATTCTCTTTTGCTAAAAACTCGTTACCTGCTACAATATAAACTATCAGACGTTTCCTAATTTTGCTAAAAACTGTTACCTGCTACAATATAAACTATCAGACGTTTCCTAATTTTGCTAAGAACTGTTACCTGCTACAATATAAACTATCAGACGTTTCCTAATTTTGCTAAGAACTGTTACCTGCTACAATATAAACTATCAGACGTCTCCTAAGTATTCCATAAAGTGTACCGGAATCAATGAAGTCATCTGTGAGAATACTATGCTTTATAAAATAGTATGATTATTTTTTTAGCATTTTAAACATATTTAATCCCTTAATCCTCTCATTTCATCCTTTACTCCTAAAAATGTTCAGAACTCTTCCTCGAATTTACGACCACACGGTTCGTTAGTCGAAACTTTAATTTGATTGATGTTTTCTTCTAAGCTCAACTTACCTAGAGATTTCCAGGTCCATGTTTCGGTCGTAAAATCAAAACAGTTCAGTCAACTACTAAGAAGTCACGATAGTAGTGGTATCAGCTCTAAAATCAACACCAAAACAACTTATCTTGAATGATTACTTAACAAAATTAACGTTTATAACAATCTTAGTAGCAAGCAATAATAATGATAGCAAGAGAAAATAAAATATCTCATTAAAAAGTTAATTAGACCAATTTAAATATCGAATAAATATATTAGAAGGTTTCTATTATCCTTATACAACAAAAATTCTTCAAGTAGTTTGGACGTAATCCTAGCCACAGGCAAATCTCCACCGACACAGACACAGAAACAAACAAATAAACCGACTCGATTGCAATACCTCTTTGGCGGAAGCAATAATAATAATAATAATAATAATAATAATAATAATAATAATAATAATAATAATAATAATAATAATAATAATAATAATAATGATAATATACAAATCAATCTGCGTAAATTTTTGCAGCATTTAACATGTCATTGTAACTCTCATTTGACGATTGTGTATGCATGTATGTACGTATGTGCATGTGCTTGTATATGTTCTTGCTTCTCTTGGAGGCAATTTGTTGTTTTTCCCTTGATGCGTAAACTTGGTTCGTCTCATGGACTATTAACGTTTTCACTTTGCCTAAGCTGTGTAACTGCCTAATATGACAAGTCTCCACTCTAATGAGAGAGAGAGAGAGAGAGAGAGAGAGAGAGAGAGAGAGAGCGAACCTCATATAGGTAATGGGGATCTTCAATCTTTCAATGGTATTTAAAGTTAAGCGTTTCGCTTCATTTGATCAAGTGCTTATTGCCCCGCTGGAGCTGACTGGGATGAAAGGGAGTTGATTTTGTATATATATATATATATATATATGTGTGTGTGTGTGTGTATGTATATATAATTTGTGTGTGAATGTGTGTACGTGTGTCCGTGTGTGCATGTATGTATGATAAGCTACATTTGTTATTTAACTGCTGATTCATGAAGAGAGAGAGAGAGAGAGAGAGAGAGAGAGAGAGAGAGAGAGAGAGAGATCAAACTTAGATAACAAAGAATATGAAAGAAGGATGCTTCAGATTGAGAGATGTATGTATGTATGTATGTATGTATGTATGTATATATGTATGTCTGAATCCCTTTCCCGTACCTGAATAAAAAGAATGGAATCCTTTTCATGGTCAGGCAAATCAGATCAGATGCAACATCATTGCATCCTGACAGGGTATTGGATGGAGGGAAGAGGAGGGAGAGGAGGGGAGAGGGTGGGGGGAGAGGGAGTGGTAGTGGGAAGACCATACGGAATTCTCTGGCTTAAGGAATCAGAATCCATTGGCATTTCAAAACAAGAGCTTTCATGCTTCAAGTCCTCCTGATCTGCCTTACAAAGAGACAGGGTGCATCTGATGTTTCCTTTGTTTTGGGTTAATATAGCGGGACGGAATACAACCACCCATTGCTTTGCTGTTCGTGTGTACAGTTGTGGTAACGAATACATTATGCGGACTTTTCATATTGTATTTAAGCCCTCGCGGTGAAGCCTAAAGGCGCGTCAGAGATTCTGGGCGAAATAAGCCATACCCGCTGTTGACGTCATAGCCAATCGTGTTGTCTCCCACGTCAACAGCGGTCACAACACATATCCTTAAAGCGATTATAAGTAAGTATAGTTTGAAATTTTTAAGATGTATTGTGACTGCTGCTAATGTGGGAGACAACATGATTTGATTAGACATCATCAGGGGCGGAGCTTATTTCGTCCTGATTCTCTATAGCGAATATAGGCTTCATCACGAGGGCTTAAATACAATATGAAAAGTCCGTAGAACGTACTCGTAACCACAACTGTGGACACACGAACAGCAAAGGAATGGGTTGTCGTATTCCGTCCCGCTATTGGCTATGACGTCATCGGGGGGTGGGGCTTACTTTGTCCGGAATCTCTGCAGCGACTATAGTACAATAGGTTCATCGTCTATGCGTCTGTGTTTGCTATCCTCATAGATTGGCTGCTTGTTCTGCGTATTCATGTCACTTATTGCCGTTTTGAAGCTCTAGTAGAATAACATATTCGATTACTTATTCTAAAGGTTGTGGAGATCTTCATTGTTTTTTCCTTCACTGTCTACAATTTAGAATTATCTTTCATCTTCCTTATTCTACGACATATAGCTTTATTGAAAAAAAAAATTCTCAGTTGCTAAGAACTGTCTTTGTCTATTCATGAGACA
>NC_090760.1:66328759-66338759 GCF_036898095.1 Palaemon carinicauda | reverse complement strand
AGCAGTCGCCCAAGTGGTTAAAGGTAATTCTACTCCACAGAATACAAAGACGAAGAATCAAACGGGAAAGATTGACGAGGAAAATAAACCAGTTAACGTTTACACGATCAATAGGACAACCCCAAACAGCATGGATGCCTTTCACCCATATATTTATGAAGGTATGTTAGCCGCTCTGGATGGGAGTGAGCAGATCCTGGTCGAGATATTGCGCAACACGGAATGTAATCATAGTGTGGTGACACGAGGCATACACCCAATGGTGGACCAGTCTCTCACAGGGGATTCTGTAATTTTGAAGTGAATAGGAGGTGAGGAAGTTACTCCTGTTTGCCTTTTGAAATTGTCATGCAAGTTGGTGACAGGTCATTTTGATTTTGCGGTAAAGGATTCATTGGCTGTCGAAGGAGTAGAAGTCCTTCTGGGAAATGAGGTTGGTGGAGCGCCGTTTGTGCCTTGTCCCATTGTAACGGCAAAACCACTCCCGAGAGAGCCCGGAAGAAGAGGAACAACAAACGAATAAACAGGGAGACAAGGAAGCAATGGACTTGTAAGAAATAAAAAAAACTCAGCATCTGAAGTAAGACAAGTTAGCCGGAAAAGACTGATAGGACTGAAACAGAAGGATGCGACATTAATGGAATTATTGTATCGTGTGGTGGTTGACACGGAGGTGCAGTATTTCCCACCTGTTGTTACCTCAAAGGTGGATTGGTTACAAGGAAGCATAGACCCACCGATATCAATGGAAATGTCGAATGGGGTATATACCGTAAGATATTGATTCCCGCACCATTGAGAAGCATAAGACGGGACATATGGAAATAAGAAAGATGACGCAGAATATTTTGAGATACATTTTCTGGCCTGGCATGCATAAGGATGTGAGCCAGTTTTGTCGTGCATGTCACATTTGTCAGATGGCTGGAAAGCCTAACGGGTACATCAAGAAGGTTCCATCACTCCCTATTGAAGTAACGTGGAGAACCCTTCAAAAAGGTAATGATCGACATTGTGGGACCGTTACCAAGAACGATAAAAGGCCATGAGTATAGGTTAACTTTGATGTGTCCAGTGACAAGATACCCAGAAGCCTTACCTGTCAGGAACATCAGTGACAAAGAAATCATCGAGAAGTTACTAAGCATTTTTACCAAGTTTGGTATTCCGGAAATCGTTCAGAGTAACTGAGGAACAAATTTCACGTCAAAATTGTTTCACGACGTGATGAAAATATTTGATGTGAGACAACAACTGTCTACTGCCTATCACTCGGAGACCCAAGGTATATTAGAGCAGCTTCATTAAACCCTTAAGAATATGTTAACAATGTACTACAAAGAAACAGGAAATGAATGGGACATCGGACTATCTTTAATGTTATTTGAGGTAAGCAATACTTATCAAGAAAGTATGGGATGTAGCCTGAATGAAATTGTATTCAGACGAGAAGTAAGAGGACCGATTTAAATGTTGACAGAAAAAATGGAATGATTGAAAGAAAACGAATGGAAAATGTGTCATGAACTTGAGGAAAAGGATTGGCGAGATAAGAAAATATTTCCTCAAAACTCTGAAAACGAGCCAAGGAAAAATGAATGAAAGGTTTAGTATGAAAAGTAAGAACAGACATTTTGCGGTAGGACAACAGGTGTTGGATTTCTTACCATTAAGACGATTCCCTCTCATCGACAAGTTCCAAGGACCATTCCGGATTTAGAAGTTCAGTGCCCTGACCTACATTATCGAAACACCAAGAAGAAGGAAAAGTCAAAGGAAGGTACACGTTAACTTATCGAAACCAATACTTTAAGCACCGGATTTAAACAAGAAAGTCCTTATCCAAGTGGATGCGTCGAACAATGGGATTGGGGCTGTCCTATTGCAGGAAGGCAAGGAAGGAATTCTCCACCCCGTCTGTTTTATATCGTTGAAGCTAAAGCAGCATCAACGAGCCTACCCAACAGTTGAAATGGAACTGTTAGCATTAATCCGAGCAATAAGGAAGTTTGAAGTTTATGTAAATAGACTACCGAATGAAGAAATTACGGTTTACTCCGATCACATTCCCTTAACTTTTTTTTTTTTTTTATTAAATGAAGAATAATAATCAAAGGTTAACTAGATGTTCATTATGTTTGCAACCATATTGTATTAATGTAAAGCATATATCGGTAATTAGAACGTGGTTACAGATTACTCACCTTGGGCTGAATCGGTGGATTCAGGCCCGGAATAAATACTCTTTTTGGGGAGAGCTATCTTACGAAGCTGGTCTAACATAGATTATTTTATTCACATATTTTATTTGTGTATTTAAGAGATGTATAGCCAGCTTGAAAGGTGAGTTCCACTCATGTAGGGTTCAGAAATGTATGTAAATTACAGAAGACTGCTGTCATTCAATTAGTTGTATTTTCATTCAGTTTCACATAGGTAAATCTACGTTATTTGAAAGAAGAAAATTTTTGTGTCACGTACTTTTGTTAAGAAGCCCTATGCAATCTTGTTAGAAGGTATGATGGATGACAAACGCTAGGGATTGCATAATTTTTCCACGTGGTTGGAAGTTGCATGAAGATTGTAGATTCAAAATTATTCTCTTTTTTTGAATTGTGAGAGGAGGTGGGTGGAGTTAGCTGAGAGGGTTGCCTCGTCAGGCGACGATAGAACCATACTCCAAATCTGCCAAGTTGTTAACCTGTTGTAGTGAGAGGCCGACCGGACCATGCCGCCACACTACGAGGAGGCTGAACTGGAAGATTCCAAAATGAATTATGATGATATAACTACCTAGCAATGCTTAGGAACCAGGGATCCAGCCTGACCCTCCGAAAGAGCTAACGTCTGATAGTCCTCTCACCAGCATCTATCCAGCCCCTACGTATTTCCTCTCAAACGTGAATATGGATTTATCTCCAATGTATACCGTGTATAGTGTTGTTTAAACGTTGGCGATATTATTGTGTGATTAGCTTAAAAATGAAGTGTGGTATTGTAAGTACATTTTATGTGGTAAATATTTTGTTACTGGTCATGTGAGATTTGGTTAAAAAGTGAAGTGTATTTAATTTTGCTTAACCATTCGGTTAAGGTCGTAATAGTAACATACGTATATGTAAGTGCAAATGATTTATTTCCAATGGTATTAGTGTCAATTTTTTTTTTCATTAATTGTCAGAATTAAACATTTTCATGAATTAATTTCTAGTGAAACAAGAGACTGTTTAATATTTAAATTGTCAATTTGTCTTAGTCTAAGGTCTAGTTCTGATTTAAATTTTGAGTGATTCATTTTTGGTATTACTATTCAATTTCTATTCTTATAGAATATATTTATTTTTGTAAAGCGTGTATTATTTCAATCTCCAATAGTTAACTCCGTAACTTCCTCGTATCCCCTGACTAAGAAACGAAGTAAGAGGTTGGTTTTAGAATAGTTCCCGATAAAAGTAGAGTAATCACCCAGTTTTTTATTTTTTCTAGTGTAACGTAAAGAGACTTATAGATATTCAGTGTTCATATATGTTAACATCTGGGATTCTCAGAAGTCGAGGTATTCTCTTGTGTATCAGATAATGTAATATAAAGCAGGTGAGTATGGGAGCTCGTGAATTTACGTAATTCGCTAGTCATGATATATATATATATATATATACATACGTATATGTATAGGTATATATATATATATATATATATATTTATATATATACATACATATATGTATATATATATATATATATATACATATATATATATATATGTATATATATATATACATATATATATATGTGTATATATATATATATATATATTTTATATATACATACATATATATATAAATATATATATATATATATATACACATATATATGTATATATATATACATACGTATATGTATAGGTATATATATATATATATATATACATACATATATGAGTATATATATATATACACATATATATATGTATATATATATATATATATATGTGTGTGTGTGTGTGTGCGTGTGTACATCTTTTTACATTTGTGTGTATGGAAGACGTAAGCCTGTTTCTCTGTGAATACTTGTTGCTTGCATAATTATCTATTTACATAGATTATTTACATACATCTAACGGGCTACATATGAAAATACATAACACACTTTGTAATCTATGAACGTATAAATGGCAAAACAAAATTTTAAATAACGAAGAGAAAATTATTTCACTAACAAAACGGCTCTCTTAGACTTCACAAAACAAACATCTTGTGTGCGTTTTTTTTTTCCGAACTGCTTGGTGAGGTGTTCACAAATACTTTCACGTTTCCCAAGATGAATTTTTGCAGGTGAAAAGTTGAAAGTTTCCCTCTCGGCTGCTTGAGGAGTTTGCTATTTAGCACTTCTCAGGGTTTTCAAGGAAAAACTTCAAGGGAGATCTCCAGGAGAACCCTTAAGGGTGTTTTTACTTGATATTTCTCAGAGTTTAAGCTGCAGAAGGGGTCTTATTCCATGAAATATTTCTTGTTATTGCATTAAATCCTCAAGAATTTAATAAAGTCTATTTTTTTAATTTTCGACTCTTAGGTGGTCTTTTTATGTCTGATTTGGCCACGTTACTTTAAATTCTGCATTTCTGATCATTTATAAATTGGGAAATGTCGTGTTTTATTTGAAACCTAAATCAATTCGTGATTTATATAAGAAAATTATTTTTCTAAATACCTTTAGAATATATAGATTAGTTCCATAGAATAATTACACAAGTCATGACGAGCGTATATTTTTCATTGATTAATAGCTAAAATCTTCTTTGGTCAATATCATTAAATTAATGATAAAAATAATTCAAGTTTACTTTGTGGGAATCTTGTACAACGTGTTTTAATTGGCCCTGAAAAAGTCCTAATTTAGTAATGTAAGAATTCTCACCTCTGAAAATATTGATATTGGAGCTATCATTACTGGTACATCTGATGCGCCAATGTTACCAGAAAGGTGATATTTTGGTTGCATCAACTCCACTCTGATTTTTAAGTGTTTATAAGTAGTCTTTGAGTTCACATTAATTCGGATTTATCAGGTGTGTTTTGTTAGTTCGTTTTTTTTTTTTTCTGTGCTTAGATGTTGGCTGTATTAGAGCTTTTTCTTTGACATTTAAGAGCTTTTTCTGACACTTGAATGTTGCCTGTGTTAGAGCTTTTCCAGAATATTGTCTCTGTCTCAGCTTTATCTCACACTTAAATGTAGCCTGCGTTAGTATATTTTCTCACACTTATATATCGCCTATTTAAGGTTTGAAGGTCGCTTATGAATAGCAGAGCAGAGATACAGTGAGAATGCCCTAGAAACTGACCATATTACATATGATCAGCGCTCAAGCCGCCTATCCACCTAAACTAGGACCAGGGAGGGCCAGAAAATTGCAAATGATGTCTCAGCAGGTAGACCTAAAAGCTCCCCCAAGTCCCCTCCATCCCTAACTCACCAGAAACTTTCGAGCTGGAGTTTGTCTTGATCCCCATTCTTTCAGATCGCCAGGCAGGGACGTTTCCAGTAGGCCTTGTTTGTTGCCTTCTTTAGAAATTTTTCTGACACTTAAATATTGGTTATGTTAGAACTCTTTCTGAAACCCAAAGGTTGTTTGTGTTTGCAGTTTTTCTTGAACCTATATGTTGCTTGTGGTAGCACTTTTTCCCTAACACTTGAATACTGCCTGTGTTAGAGCTTTTCCTGACACTTAAATGTTACCTGTATTAGAGCTTTTTCTGACACTTCAATTTTGGTTTTGTTAGAGCTTTTTCTGACATTTAAATTTTGCCTGTGTTCTGACACTTAAATGTTGGTTATGTTAGAGATTTTTTTCGGGCACTTAAATGTTAGTTATGTTAGAGCTTTTTCTGACTTTTAAATGTTTCCTGCGGTAGAGCTTTTTCTGCCTCTTAAATGTTGCCTGTGTTAGAGCTTTTTCTGACAATGAAATGTTGCCTGTGTTAGATCTTATTCTGACACTTAAATGTTGGTTATGTTAGACCTTTTTCTGACACTTAAAAGTTGCCTGTGTTAGAAATATTTCTGACACTTAAATGTTGGTTATGTTAGAGTGTTTTTGGACACTTAAATGTTGCCTGTGTTAGGACTTTTTCTGACACTTGAATGATGCCTGTGTTAGAGCTTTTTCCCACACTTAGATGTTGTCTGTGATAGAGCTTTTTCTGACAATTGAATGTTGCCTGTGTTAAATCTTTTCCTGACACTTAAATGTTGCCTCTGTTATAGCTTTTTCTGACACTTAATCAGTCCCTGTGTTCGAGCTATTTCTGACACTTGCATGTTGCCTGTGTTAAATCTTTTCATGCACTTACATGATGCTTGTGTTAGAGCTTTTCTGACACTTGAATGTTGGCTCTGTCAGACCTTTTCTGACGCTTAGATGTTGCCTATTTTGGAGCTTTTCTGACACTTAAATGTTGCCTGTGTTATAACTTTCTGACGCTTAAATGTTCGCTGTGTTAGAACGTTTTCTGACACTTGCACATTGCCTGTGTCATAGCTTTTTCTGACACTTGAATGTATCCTCTGTTAGAGCTTTTACTGACACTAGAATGTTGCCTGTGTTGATTTTTTTCTGACTCCTGAATGGTACTTGTGTTGAGTTTTTTCTGACACTAAGATGTTTCCTGTGTTAGAGCTTTTTCTGACACTTACATGTTGCCTATGTTAGAGCTTTTTCAAACAATTAAATGTATTGTGTGTTGGAGCTTTTTTTTGCCACTTGAATGTTGCCTATGTTAATTTTTTTTTCTGACACCTGAATGGTACTTGTGTTAGGGCTTTTTCTGACACTTAGATGTTTCCTGTGTTAGAGATTTTTCTGACACTTAAATGTTGCCTGTGTTAGAGTGTTTTCCTTACACTTTGCATTTTAGATTCTCTCAATTCTTCTACAATTAATGTCGCCTACTGTATATTTATATTGCTTTATGTTTAAATGTTTGAGATTAATTGTATTTAATATTCACATATTAGAGTTTACAAGTGCCCATTTATTTAAAAGTTGCAGGTGCCAAATGTTATAAGAATAGTAATGACTTTGATCGAACTCTTACTATACTTGGCCTTTGGTGACTGATTTTGTGCTTTGATTTAACTCTTCAGTGGATCGATAATGACAACAATTACTGATTTAAATCCACGATATGCTAAGAGAAATATCAATATACTTGATAATTTAAAATGATTCCAACTTACATAATTATGTTACAAATTTGTAGTCAATGGACATCCGCTTTTATATAACTTTACACTTTAGTATAACCAGTTCTTTGACACGTGAACTTATATTTACCGATGTTGATATGTCCTGATACACCTAGGTTTTGTTATTATTTTGTTTATGAGAAAATATTAACAAATCAACAATTCACCGAATTATTTCATCATTTCACGTCAATGTTACATTATCATTAATACTGATAATATAGCCTTTGGGATCATCTGTCAGACGTAATCTTTTTCCACCCTCCTTCAGCCTTGATCTATTTTCACTGCCACATGACTTAGGGGAAACGAGGGGATGGATGAGTCTATCAGCTGAGACATTATTCTTCATTGCCTTATTCCTCCAGGTTTCCCTTTGGTACTGTTAGGGCTTTATCATTGGTCATTTATTGGTGTATTGTCGGTTTCTACACATTATCCTGTACTCTTGCTTTTCCAGCCATTGCTGGTTCTTATCAAATCATATTTTATTCATATTTGTAAAGAAGACCTATTTATCAGTTTGCTTAAAATGCTGCTAGTCAAAATATGATTTTATTTTCTCTTTTGAAATGTTTTATTCATACCATTGAATATAGATTAGAGGTTTAAAGTGTGCTCATGAGGGACTGGAGCAAGAGGCGAGTCACTGCACTCTAAAGCTCCTCTCTTCCCAAGGTAGGACCAGGGAAGACCAGGTAGTGGATAATCATAAACCTAGAGGCAGGAACTAGGATCAATCCCAAACTCGAAGGGATAGTAAGATCGTGTGTATCAGTGATATTTACTAACCCATGAGCATGACTTTCACTTAGGACGAACAGATATTGACCTCGGATGACACCACTTACATATCACGAAATTTTGAAATTCATTTTTCGAGTACTGAAAATCTTGAGCTTTTATTTCCCGAACTAAAATTAAGGCTGTTTGGAATTTACAACTTCTACGAAAAGTTGCAATTTTTGCTCTCTCTCTCTCTCTCTCTCTCTCTCTCTCTCTCTCTCTCTCGGGTGACTGAAAGCACGCAAAATGACCATTCTTCAAACACCATGACCAAACGAACTTTAAACCTTTTGTTTTGCTACCCACAGAACCTAACGTCTCTCTCTCTCTCTCTCTCTCTCTCTCTCTCTCTCTCTCTCTCTCCTATTTTTATTTTTATAAACTCCGGGAGTCAGTCATAAAGAAAGAGAAGTATGCGTAAAGAAAGAGAAAGAAAGAGTAGAAAACAAAAAATTGGATATTGATAATAGAGATAAAATGATAAGAATGGACAAAAAACAGTCAATGAAGAACAAGAAGAGAATTAGTTGTATGAAGAAAACTGGAATAACGATGATGATAGTTGAAAGCAAGTAATTGGAAGAGAAAAGGATAGATAGGTGGATATAATGAAAAGCCAATTGAAATATGCAAGGGTATAAGAAAGTGATACTAACAAAGTAATTTGACACTGAGAGAGAGAGAGAGAGAGAGAGAGAGAGAGAGAGAGAGAGAACAATTAGAAACAGCAAGAAAATTAAAGGGTAAAATAAAGTAATTTGATATAATGAGAGAGAGAGAGAGAGAGAGAGAGAGAGAGAGAGAGAGATAACAAATTAATTTGAAACAGCAAGAAAATTAAAGGGTAAAATAAAGATAGTAGTTTAAGAGAGAGAGAGAGAGAGAGAGAGAGAGAGAGAGAGAGATTAGGAAGCAAATTAGGACAGCAAGAAAATTAAAGGGTAGAATAAACAAAGTAATTTGAGAGAGAGAGAGAGAGAGAGAGAGAGAGAGAGAGAGAATAGGAAGCAAATTGAAACAGCATGAAAATTAAAGGGTAAAATTAACAAAGTAATTTGAGAGAGAGAGAGAGAGAGAGAGAGAGAGAGAGAGAGAGAATGAATAGGAAGCAAATTGAAATAGCAAGAAAATTAAAGGGTAAAATAAATAAAGTAATTTGATATAATGAGAGAGAGAGAGAGAGAGAGAGAGAGAGAGAGAGAGACTTCACCTTTAATAAGTAAGGCTTTATAACACCTGTGAGGACCAGGATGATACAGGGATATCATGTGGTAGGTGGGAGGGGTTGAGTTGAGGGGAGAGGTTTATTCGAGGGGTATATGTAGGAGGGGGGTAATGGTGTAGAGGAGAAGAAAGTGGGAGGAGAACGCTTTTGAGAGATGTTGTTGTTGTTGTTGTTATTTTATTCTAGTTTTGATTGATTCTTTAATCTACCATTCAAGTCATATTCGATAGTTTCTTTTTCATTCTTACATTGAAGTTTATTTCTAAATGTCGATAGACAGGATCATCATTTATCACATTATTATTATTATTATTATTATTATTATTATTATTATTATTATTATTATTAGTGTACGCGACCCGTAAAATATGACGGCTAAATAATGAGGTAGATATGCACACATACGCCCACCCCTAACCCCCTTCCTAACTAGAAACCCTCCCAACAGGGTATGACGACTTCCTCTCCCTGTTACATGAGGGATGGGGAGAGATCATTTGTTAAATATCTGGCAATGCCGCTGGGCGTAACCGGAGAGAAATATATATAATAAATTTATTCATATATATAGATAAACACTTGCTCTTTATTATATAGGAGATTATTATTATTATTATTATTATTATTATTATTATTATTATTATTATTATTATTATTATTATTATTATTATTATTATCCGTCTTCTGCGAGAGTAAGAATTTAGGAATTCCAACAGTACCGCTTAAAGCGACACATTAAGTAGAG
>NC_090760.1:66313759-66318759 GCF_036898095.1 Palaemon carinicauda | reverse complement strand
GGGGAGGCTGATATTATCGGCAGCAGTGTCAATAGCTCCTTTACTAATACAGATAAACATGTGAAATTCTCCGGGATAGGATTTATATAACCTTTGTTTCTGACACATTTCATGTTCATAAACTCCTCCTAGAGTTTTACAAATATCCAAATGATTTTCACAAGGTTCATTGGAGGTTATGTGAACTACTTGATTTTCCTTTTTCATATTGATACATGCCATAGAAAAGTTACAGCAGCCGATTTTCGGTGACGACGTAACTTTCTCACATATTTAAATAAAATTTTCAAGGATTCATCGGACTGACATTTATTTTGGCTATGCCAAATTTCATGTTGAGTTGAATGGTTAGTGAGCGATATTCAGCGAGGGAAACTTCAGATTCCAAACATGATACCCGTTCCGAGTTGCACCTATTTAGTTATTATTATTATTATTATTATTATTATTATTATTATTATTATTATTATTATTATTATTATTATTATTATTATTATTATTATTATAGTCCATCCCTTTCCACAATAAATACGATGTTTCAAGTGGCACGATCTTCTGCACAAGTCCTGGGGCTATATCGGCTCCTACCGTTTCCAGATTCCTTTTTAATGATTTAGGTTTGGTCCATAATGCCCCTATGAATATTGGTACCACTTCTACTTGCATATCCCATAGCTTTCTTTGTTCAATTCGCAGGTCCTGGTGCTTTTCTATCTTTTTCTCTCACCTTATCTTCCATTCTTAAGTCCTATGGTACTGCGACATGTATGAGTGATACATTTTTTTTTTTCAGCCAGATAGTTATTTGGTCCTTTGACGGGCCAGAGATTACTACATTGGATCCTTCTCTTTGGTTACGGTTCATTATCCCTTTGCCTACAGATACACAGAAAAGTCTGGCTATTCCTTACATATTTTCAGGTCATCATACACCTGACAACACGGAGATTTCTAAACAATTCTTCTCTCAAGGGGTTAACTACTTCACTGTAATTGTTCCGTACCTACATTCCAATTCGTAAGGGTAGAAGAGATTCCTTAGCCATGGTAAGCAGCTCTTCTAGCACAAGATCATTCCAAATCAAACAATTGTTCTTTAGTCTTCCACTCTCTTGGGTTAGAGTTTTGATGCTTGAGGGTACACTCGGCCGCACTATTCTATCTTAGTTCTTTTCCTCTTCTTTTGTTACAATATTATAGTTTATATATGAAATGTTTATTAGAGTGTTGTTCCTTCTCTCAAAATATTTTATTTCAATTGTTAATTACTTCTCTTATTTCCTTGATACCTTTCCTCACTGGGCTCTTTTCCCGGTTGGAGCCTCTCGGCTTAAAGCATCCTAATTATCCATATAGGTTAGTAGAATAGCAAGTAATAATAACAATAATAATAATAATAATAATAATAATAATAATAATAATAATAATAATAATAATAATAATAATACTGTTGTAGACCAGATTGCTTGTATCACCCTGTCTGGCCTTATACTGTAGTCCCAGAGTGGTTTAGCCTAATCATTTTATTCCACAGCTTGTGGTGGATGTTCTTACCATTTGTTGCTGCATTGTATTTGATATTTCCTACAGAGACTCCAATGGAAAGCTTAAGCCACTCTATCATGTCTTTTCTTATAGTGATGGTGACCAAGTGCTGATGGTTTCTCCTTTTGCCAGTCGTCTCCTGCACTTTGATGAGATGTTATTTCCGTCTAAAGCTCCTTGAATGTATCTCGTTCTTAAGACCTGATCATGTGCTCCCATTATTATTATTATTAGTAGTAGTAGTAGTAGTAGCAGTAGTAGTAGTAGTAGTAGTAGTAGTAGTAGTAGTAGTAGTATTATTATTATTATTATTATTTATTACTATTATTATTATTATTATTATTATTATTATTATTATTATTATATTATTATTATTATTATTATTATTATTATTTATTATTTTATTATTATTATTATTATTATTATTATTATTATTATTATTATTATTATCATTGTTGTTGTTATTTATTATTATTATTATTTTTATTATTATTATTATTATTATTATTATTATTATTATTTATTATCATTATAATTATCATTATATTATTATTTTTATTATCATTATTGTTATATATTATTATTATTATTATTATTATTATTATTATTATTATTATTATTATTATTATTTTGATGATTTTAAGCACGCCACCCACTTCCTTTTTCCAACAGGAAAGCGGACACCTCATCTTATAGGAATTCTCCTCAAACATGGAGGGTGTTCGCTGTGATTTGCATTAATTTCCCCAAGCATAGTTTAGGGATGACAGAGCTTTATATTCATGTATTCATGATGCTGTGCATACTAGCACTCTTCATGCGAAGCATTCATGCGAATAGAATGTTTCATTGTATATTACCTTCATGCATTCCAAGTGCTTTGTCGTGTATTCATACGCGAAGCATAGTGCCTCGTTTCTGGTATAATCTACGGGGACACCACGCTTAATTTCACTAACTCTGGCTAGCTTGCAACCTCGTTTTGTGAAAAGTCTACGGGGGTATTCCCTCCTACTTTACTTTACTCTGGATGATATGATAAATTATCTTTAAAGTGGGATAATATAGTTGCCTTGACATCGCACATCTGCTTAAATATCGTGTACTTAGAATCTGGTTATAAATGAAAGAGAGAGAGAGAGAGAGAGAGAGAGAGAGAGAGAGAGAGAGAGAGATACTGTATTTATGTGTGTCTGACTATAGTGGAAGTCTGGAAAACTAGCAAGGTTAACACAGACATATTTAGACGGTTATTGCTAAATAGTTGTTGAGCCTCTTATTTTAATTTTTTCCGTGTATATATGATAAATAAACTAAACCCTTCAATCTATGAAAAATGAAATTTATTTTGACCTTTCGAAAGGACCATCTCCCTCCCTATCCTTTATGAAGAGAAAGGGAGATGGTCCCTTCGAATGATCATGATAATTTTTCATAAATTGTGGGTGTGTGTATATATATACATATATATCTATATATATATATATATATATATATGTATATACACTGTATGTGTATATATACACACATATATATAATATATATATATATATATATATGGATACATATATATATATATATATATATGCATATATATATATATATATGTGTGTGTGTGTGTGTGTGTGTGTATTAGAGACTGTGTGTGTGTGTGGTCTTGCTTATGAATATATGTTTCATTTTATATATTCATGCATATATATGTATATTTTTGTTTATACATTCATACACAAACACACACACATTATATATATATATATATATATATACATACATACATACATACATACATAAAATTATATATGTGTATATGAATATATTATTTACACAGTATACGTATATGTGTTGATGTTTATCTGTGCATTTGCTAATATTCACATTTAGACCCCTACCCCCATTCAATTCAATCCTGAAAGCCTGATCTCTTGGGTAAAAAGAGAGATAAATATTCTTCCATTTACCAGAGAGCAATACCCGAGAGGCAAAGCTGGCCCGGAGCGGGACATCATGTCGAAATTTCGGTCCACTGAAACCCTGGATTGGGGCAAAATGCCTCACGTTCCTCGGGGCGAGAGATGAATGTTCAAACGTAATTAAAAATGTTCGTGGTGTTTTTGCAGTCATTGTGTTGTGGTGTTCATGTGTGTGTATATATATATATATATATATACACGTGCGTGTTTGTATATACTCACAGTGAATATCAGATATAGCTGATATGATATGCAATTATTTGTCCTTTTGGTTTCAATATGTTTCCTGTAGGATTTTACAATTTTTATATTTTGATTATATTGTGTGTATATATATATATATATATATATATATACTGTATATATGTTAAAGATTACATATAATGCATCAATATCATTACTAATCATTCCAAATAAAAGTTATATGACGAATAATATCATCCTATCTTTAACCTTCCAATTTTTAATGTTAGGTCTTAACTTTGTATAATAGCATCCATTTTGTGCGTTCGTTACTAAGGTTTTAGTAGAGCAATTTATTTGCAAAATCTAAAAAGTATTTTCCGTAAGTTATACATTTGCAGTTATGAAAGCGAAACTAGTTCACTTATCTTTATACCACAATTCTCTTTTTGTGATGATAGAATATTAATTTCACTTATTGTATAATCGTAGTTACTGATCATTCGCCACATATCAACCTAAATGTGTTCCTGATTTAGTTATATCATGAATAACTAATATTTGGATGATTAAATCCAAACTTCCAACAATCTTTATCTGTGTATTAGCACCCAGTTGGTTTTCTTCAACATTCTTCAACACTTTTATTATGTATCAGGAATCTCCTTTACCTATCATTTACCATGATTCTCCAACACTTTTAAAATGTATCCTGATTCTCCAACACTTTTATAATATATCATGATTCTCCAACACTTTTAAAATGTATCCTGATTCTCGAACACTTTTAAAATGTATCATGATTCTCCAACACTTTTATAATGCTTCATGATTCTCCTACATTTCTATAATGTATCATGATTCTAAAACACTTTTCTAATGTATCATGATTCTCTAACACTTGATATGTATCATATTTCTCCAACACTTTTATTATATATCATGATTCCTCAACACATTTATGTAATGATTCTCCAACACCTTTAATGTGTAACATGATTCTCCAACACTTATTAAGTATCATGATTCTGCAGCACTCATTGATATAATCCAAATAACCCAAGCTATATCCCAAGACTAAATTATCAATATAAATTAATTCCGGTGAAACGTACTGATATATAAATCTATATTACTGTAGTCTGCTAATCTCCTCCACTAAGTTATGAATATTTATATTCATTTTCCCATAATCCCTACCAATCTGATTCTCCAATTAAACATTTTTTCATGTTCTCCAATACCTCTTTAAACGTCATTTCATTATGCTAATATTCCGGTTGATTTTGATTTAGACAC
>NC_090760.1:66293759-66308759 GCF_036898095.1 Palaemon carinicauda | reverse complement strand
GGTCTCTGAGTATGAATGAAAATAACTAGGTCTCTGGGTGTGAGTGAAATCAGTTAGCTGTCTGGTTGTGAGTGAAAATAGCTAAGTCTCTGAGTGTGAGTGAAATCAGCTAGGTCTCTGAGTGAGTGAAATCAGCTAGGTCTCTGAGTGTGAGTGGAATCAGTTAGGTCTCTGAGTGTGAGTGAAATCAGCTTGGTCTCTGGGCGTGAGTGAAATCAGTTAGGTCTCTGGTTTAAAGTGCAATCTGGTAGGTCTCTGGCTGTGAATGAAATTAACTAGGTCTATGAGTGTGAGTGAAATCAGCTAGGTCTCTGGGTATGAGTGAAATCAGTTAGCTGTCTGGTTGTGAGTGAAATCTGCTAGGTCTCTGATTGTGAGTGAAATCAGATAGGTGTCTGGTTGTGATTGAAATCAGCTAGGTCTCTGGGTATGAGTGAAATCAGTTAGCTGTCTGGTTGTGAGTGAAATCAGCTTGGTCTCTGAGTGTGAGTGAAATCTGCTAGGTCTGATTGTGAGTGAAATCAGTTAGGTGTCTGGTTGTGAGTGAAATCAGCTAGGTCTCTGGGTATGAGTGAAATCAGTTAGCTGTCTGGTTGTGAGTGAAATCAGCTTGGTCTCTGAGTGTGAGTGAAATCTGCTAGGTCTGATTGTGAGTGAAATCAGTTAGGTGTCTGGTTGTGAGTGAAATCAGCTAGGTCTCTGGGTATGAGTGAAATCAGTTAGCTGTCTGGTCGTGAGTGAAATCAGCTAGGTCTCTGATTGTGAGTGAAATCAGTTAAATGTCTGGTTGTGAGTGAAATCAGCTAGGTCTCTGGGTCAAAGTGCAATCTGGTAGGGGTCTGAGTGCGAATGAAATCGGCCACGTCTCTGTGTTTGAGTGAAATCAGTTAGGTCTGTGTGTGAGTGGAATCTGCTTGGGTTCTGGATGTGAGTGAAATCAGTTAGGTCTCTGGGTATGAAAAAATCAGCTATGTCCCTTGGTGTGAATAAAATCAGCTAGGTCTCTAAATCATGTAGGTCTCTGGTTTTGAGTGAAATCTGGTAGGTCTTTGGGTGTGAGTAAAATCTGCTAGGTCTATGGCTATGAGTGAAATAAGATAGGTCTCTTGGTGTGAGTGAAATCTGCTAGATCCGTGGGTGTTGTGGAGGACCAATTTTTATTTTTTTTTTTTTTTTTTTTGCCAAATCCTGAGAGAGAGAGAGAGAGAGAGAGAGAGAGAGAGAGAGAGAGAGAGAGAGAGAGAGGAGAGAGAGAGAGAGAGAGAGAGGTAGTTAGTGTATCGATTTTTTATTGTGAGAAAGACTGTTGGTATAAATGAGTTTGTTTGTTTACTTTTAGCTAGGTTAGGAGAATGGTAAATGTTTCGGAGCGAATGCTTTTTTTTGATTGCCTGCGACTTGAGGCAGTTGTTTGTGTGTCCACGCTGGATTTTGATATTTATTGGATTCGACCAGCGTGGAAGTGTTTGTTTATTTATTGAGTAAGTACAGTTGTGTTTATATTTGCTTAACGTGATTGTGAATGATAGGAACAGTTTATTATTTATCTTTGATTATAGTGCGATAGTTTAGTTAGCTAAGAGTGTTCGTAAGCGTTTTTCTTTTTTATTTTTGCAGGCCGTGATTCTTCCTTGGTGAGACTTACTCCTTTGGAGAGACTAAATTTTTTTGAAAGTGGATTTATTGTTGCTGGCCAGGCCTGTAATAGAGGATTGTATTTAGACTTGGCTATTCGATTGCTCAACTGTTGACGACCTGGCTAATGACAAGAAAGTTGATACGGCTACTCAGAATTATATTATTGTTGATGACCCGGATCGAATGAAATTCTGATTGCTGTTGATGATGATGATGATGACAATAATACCCACGACCCCAATCAGGGAAGTAGTTGTGGGAATTTGCCACCCAGTGGACTGTTGACCACACAGAGTTGTGATAGTGTGCTGCAAAAGACAGTTGGCAGTGTGTGGACGACTGTGTTGGTGTCAACATATAATAAATAAACATTCAAATTTTGGTGTTGGTGTGCGGTGTAATTTTAAGTTTGTTAGGGTTTTTTTGGGTTTATATGAATGGTGTTTTGGTTATTGTATAGTTAGTGTTAAGTTTTGGTTAGTTTTAAGTGTTTATTTTGATTGTGGATAGTTTATGATTTATTTTTAAGTTTTAAGAAATATAGTTTTAAGGTCATGTTTTGTTTTTGTTTCTCTTTAGTCTAAGAGTCCAGTTTATGATAACGTAAGGGGAAAGTTTGTGCAGAGGAGACATTTGTCAGTTAGTGTGATCAAGGGTGTGGGGATTGTTATTGCGACATCCCGCCACAGTGTGAGTGAAGTCAGTTAGGTCTATGGGTGTGAGTAAAATCAGCTAGGGGTCGGGGTGTGAGTGATATCTGCCAAGTCTCAGGGTGTGAGTAAAATCTGCTAGGTCTCTGGATGTTGGTAAAATCTGCAAGGTCTCTGGGTTTCAGTAAAATCTGCTAGGTCTCTTGGTGTAAGTGAAATCAGTTAGGTGAATGGGTGTGAGTAAAATCAGCTAGGGGTCTGGGTGTGAGTAAAATCTGCTAGATCTCTGGGTTTGAGTAAAATCTGCTAGGTCTCTTGGTGTAAGTGAAATATGTTAGGTGTATGGGTGTGAATAAAATCAGCTAGGCTTCGGTGAGAGTGAAATTGTCCTTGAATTTTACCTCAGTGTTGGTGTGGAACAAAAGTTAGCTTAGAAGCAGAGGGTAAGGAGGTGGAGAATGGCTGAAGAAAGAAGTCAACCCAGTGGAGGAATCCGTTTGAAACGGGGTGCCCTCCCATACCAGCCGTTTTTCACTGCGTTGAGTATAGTTCTCTTAACCCCATTGAAATCAACTGGGTCACTAGGTGTGAGTGAAATCAATTAGTTTTATTCATTCCTGTGAAAACAAAACGACCAATAACAAATAACTAGACCCAATTAATGTATTTTTTTCAAAATGCTTGTTAGAAATAGTGAAGAAAAAAAAAAGCGGATATAGAATCTTCCGGACGAGGACACAGATAATCAGACAATGAAAAGCGTAAGGTATTATTGCCAGACAGTACGACAGTAATGTACGAAGACAGAAACAGAAAGGATATGGAAATTAAGGTAAAGTAAAAAAAAAAATAGTAAAAGATTGACCGATTCAACTCATGAAGTGGAAATTTAAGAGGAAATTCTAATAAAAAAAAAATATTTTTGACCTTTTCTCCTGGTTTTCCGCAAGCGTATAAAAGCCACACAGCTTTAAAGTATTACGATTAATCTATCTCTCTCTCTCTCTCTCTCTCTCTCTCTCTCTCTCTCTCTCTCTCTCTCTCTCTCTTAGAATTTAGATATCCCTCTAAATATCTAATACTTTAGAATATATCTCAGAAATATATATATCCTCGTTTAACTCTCTCTCTCTCTCTCTCTCTCTCTCTCTCTCTCTCTCTCTCTCTCTCTCTCTCTCTCTCTCTCTGGTTTATTTTAGCTACAGAATCTAAAAGTAATTGCATAGATATTTTTCTCTCGAACAATAAGAACTAATTTCGAAAATGCATTTTAATCTCAACACGAAACTTTTGAATAATCTCCAAGATGACTTGCTACATCAACTCATCAATGATTCGCTCATTAATCTAGATTGATTAGGAATGGAAATAGGACATCAAACGTCGTTAGAATGATAAGAAAAAAAGAACTAGTGGGATATGAAGAAATTGCAAAGCAACGCATTGCAATTACATCTTGATTAGGAGGACGAAATTACGTTTAATCTGGCGAGAAGTTGGATTCGAGCCCACGAACTTTGGCCAGGCTTTCTGAACGCGACGATTTGGCCAGCCTTTCTGAGCGCGACGATTTGGCCAGCCTTTCTGAGCGCGACGATTTGGCCAGCCTTTCTGAGCGCGACGATTTGGCCAGCCTTTCTGAGCGCGACGATTTGGCCAGCCTTTCTGAGCGCGACGATTTGGCCAGCCTTTCTGAGCGCGACGATTTGGCCAGCCTTTCTGAACGTGACGATTTAACCCACCGAGACATTTGCTGTGCTTGCAGAATGCAATGTCATCTTTTGGTGATTAGATTTAAGGAGCCTGTTTAACGGAGGCTTCTTTTTATAGGAGCATCGTCTTCAAGAATTTGGTATCAAAGGATATATTCTTGAAAGGGAATGGTTTTCATCATCATCTCTTCTTACGCCTATTGACGCAAAGGGCCTCGGCTAGATCTCCCCAGTTATCTCTTATCTTGAGCTTTTAATTCAATACTTCTCCATTCGTCATCTCCTACTTCATGCTTCATAGTACTCAGCCATGTAGGCCCGGGTCTTCCAACTCTTCTAGTTTCTTGTGGAGCCAAGTTAAATGTTTTGTGAATTAATCTCTCTTGGGGAGAGCGAAGAGCATGGGTTTAGGGAAGGCCTATTTAAAGAACGATTTTTTAGGGGTCGTAGCTTTAGGTATTGTGATTTTAATGAATGTAGTTGTAGAGGACCTTAAGTGGTTTGTAAATTTATGAGGAATCCTTTTTTGATATGGTTTGATATGTAGATTCGAAAAATAAAATGCATATTTATTGGTAATGTCAACTAACATAGTTTATAGAGTTCTCTTGCTGGAGGGTACATTCAGGCACACTATTCTATCTGTTTCTTTGTTTCCTTTCCTCACTGGGCTATTTTTCCTATTTAAGCTCTTAGGCATACAACATCCTGATTTTCCAAATAAGGTTGGAGCTTAGCTAATAATAATAACAACAACAACAACATTATTATTATTATTATTATTATTATTATTATTATTAATAATAATAATAATAATAATAATAATAATAATAATAATAATAATAATAATAATAATAATAATAATAATAATAATAATAATAATAATGATCAGGATTTTTCAGAGATTAATTTTGAGGGCCCCTTCTGAGAGTTTGTGTTTTATTATATGTAGTTTTAGAAATAAAATTCTTCTGAGGCCAAAAAAAGTAAAAACCCTTATTTTAGGTACCATTGATTTTCAAAACTATTTCAAAGAAATTTGATTTGTTAATTTCTCAACAATATAATAGATATAGTTTTTTTCCCGAGAAATCTTTGACTGAAAAAATGATATTTACAAATTTGGGATTATATAGTAGGGTGAGGCAATTTTGGACACCTTTTTAGCAACCTTTGTACAAAATCTATATTAATAATTTATGACCCAGTACCAAACATGTTTTCAAGAGAGGGAGGTCTCATCTATAAAAATGGCTTGTTTCATATTCATCAAAGAATTAGAAATTCTCTTATTACAGTAATAAAAAAAAATATCTCAGAGGCGAGGCAATTTTGGACAGTGAGGCAATTTTGGACACGTCTGTATCCCCGTTAAGCGCCAACGCTCAGTTGGGCAAACTATGACAATTTGTGGTCCCTATCAATATAAATATGCTAGAAAAAAATCATAGACTTACATAAATTTTTGTGTCCGTAATCCAACATAGTCCAATTTTGCCTCGCCAAGAAAAAAGTGAGAAGTTTGCCTGTCCAATTTTGCCTGACCGTGGTTTTGAAAATTGTCCAATTTTGCCTTACTATATGAATATGTAAATCAAACTTTGTATTCGAGCACACACATATACTTTTATGTATAAATATACATATATGTAATCATAAAAATTCAAAATAAGACATGAGGGGTGCAGTAAAAGGGGTGTCTGCCCAAGGTGACACCCTAAAAGTGAGTGGCACCCTGAGAGTTACATTAAAAAAAAAAGTTTCTTTCTAGCTCGATGGTTATGATATGATTTTCAAAAAGTTATTTAATACTGGGGACACTCTTAAAGCTGATGACACTCAGGGGGTGAAACCTTCAAAAAGATTGACCAATACATGGTAACCTCCTCGAGAGGGGTGTCAACCCAAATGCCAGAAATATCTAAAAAAAACTCTACTATATACATTGTTCCCATAATAATTCTCATATCCAAATGAAAATTTCAGGAATAGAAATAGAATACATTTTCACTGTTCCTGCTAATTTCTATGTTGATAACTGTCGTGTTGCCTTTTTGATATGGTGTTAAATGGAGCAACATTAGAGTGAACAGCATGGTAGATACATCAAGGAGGGGCAAAGCTGATCCCATAAACAATATTCGTCCTAAGTTGTACCTATCCATTTTATTTTTATCATTGTTACCTCATACTATGAACGAGCCATCAAAGAGATACTTTTACCTACAAAAGAAAGGGATACAATCGAAGATTTGAGAAAAAAAAGATGAAATGAAGAAAAATAAAAGGAAAAACACAGAGAGATAGAAACATGACAAATCATGGAAATACAAAGCAACCAAATATCTCTCGATTCTTTAAGAAAAAATGTCTGCAAACACTAACGTAAATACAAAAAAAATCTAAATTGACCAGGGTAATAAATAGTGATAATTGAACTGCTAGGATAGTCCCGATAGTGAATGATAAGGATTTATTTATACCTAAAATAAAAGAAATAAAAAAGAAATTCAAATTATTTTGGAAGATATTAAGGATCGGCCATTATTTTGTATTGGTAGAGCAACAAAAGAGTTTTTAGAGGAAGAAGGAGGCTAAGTGACTCGCCTTGAGCTAGATGCTTGAAGCCACTGCCCACATATCATCATCATCATCTCCTCCCACACCTATTGACGGAGAGGACCTCAATTAGATTTCGCTAGTCGTCTCTATCTTCAGCTTTTAATTCAATACTTCTCCAGTCACAATATCCTACTTCATGCTTTATAGTTCTGAGTCTTCGAACTCTTCTAGTGCTTTGTGGAGGCCAGTTGAAAGTTTGGTGAATTAATGTTTCTTAGGGAGAACAAAGAGCATCCCCAAACCATCTCCATCTACCCCTCACCATGATCTCATCCACATGTGGCGCTCGGGTCATCTCTCTTAGTTTCATTTCTAATCCTGTCCTGTCATTTAACACCCAATATTCTTCTGAGGGCTTTGTTCTCAAATCTACAAAATGAGTTTCATTAATATACCAAGATTCACGACCATACAGTAACACCGATCTCACTAAACTGATATATAGCCTGATTATTATATGTAATTTTAGGCGACCTGATTTCCAAATTTGACTTAACCTAGCCATCCTCTGATTCGCTTTTTTTCAATCTTTCATTAAACTCAAATTCTAAATCTCCTATATTAGATATCATAGTTCCTAGATATTTAAATAATTCTTCCTCATTAATTCTTTATCCTTCCAAAGATATTTCATCTTCCATTGCATATTCCGTTCTCATCATCTGTCTTTCTTCTATTTATCTCGAGCCCAACCTCATGTGATTTTTCATGCATTCTGGTAAGCAAGCTTTCCAAGCCCTGTGGTGTTCTGCTAATTAGAACAGCGTCATCGGCATACTCTAGGTCTCCTAATTTTCTGTTACCAATCCAGTCCAATCCTTCTCCACCATCCCCAACCGATCTATGCATTACAAAATCTATGAGGAGGATAAATAACATAGGTAACAACATATTCCCTTAGAGTACTCCACTTTTCACTGGAAGTTCGTTTGATAAGACGCAACTAACATTAACTTTGCATTTGCTATGCTTATGAACAGACAATTAAATTTACATATTTGAGAGGCACTCCATAATGTCGCAGGACTCTCCACAAAATTTGCCAGAGCACATAATCAAAAGCTTTTTCATAGCCCACATACCATCAAAAATGGAATTCTATTTTCTACATATTGCTGTACCACATGTCTTAAATGAAAATTTGGTCAGTACAACTTCTACCTTTTCTAAATCCTGCTTGTTCATCTCTCAACTTTTCATCAATCTTTCTCTCTAGTCTCTTGAGAATGAGCATTCTATATATTTTCATGATAGCTGACGTAAGTGTGATGCCTCTGTAATGATTGCAATCAGTCAGATCTTTTTTGTCATTTTCACCAGCATTCTTAGCTCCCATACATAAGGCTTTGCCTCTTCACGCCACATTCTACAAAATAATCTTGTAGGTAATCTGGGAGTCACTTAATTTTCAGGCAATATCATCTCAGCAGTTATTCCTTCGTATCCAGGGGCTTTCCATCCTTTGAGTTTTTTTTTGAGAATAGCTTCGACTTCAAACACACCTAATTCATTCACGGGCACATCAAGGTCTTCATCAGTTTCAGGTATATCAACCAAATTATTCCCTTCGTATTTCCTATTCATGACCTCACTAAAATGTTCAATCCAACGTTACCGTTCTTCATGTTCTTTTGTTATAACAGATCCATCTTTCTTTTTGATGGGTATATGCTTCTTTTTTCCCGTAGAGATTTCATTAATAATTCCAAGAGCAATTCCTACAACAAAGCCACTCCCTGAATTCATAGCTTTGTCAGCCTCATCTGCTTTCCTGTCTAAATATTCTCTCCAATCATTCCTGATATTTCTTTTGACCTCACTATCAATACTGAAATACTTGGCATGCTCTACCTTGTAATTTTCATTACTTCCTCGAAAACTTTAAGAAATCAATTTTTGCCTTTGTCTTCTTTTTATAGTATCCCAAGTATCATTTGATATCCATGGTTTTTTTCCTTGTAACTGCATGTCCCAAAACTTCATCTCTTAAAGTCTCTTAAGACTGTAAATCGATTCCTACATTCAGTTACAAAGATTTCTGTGCTCACTCTCTAGAAGCTTAGTTGTATCAAACTTAGGTATATCTACATTTCTGTTGGGTTCTTTCAGTTTTAATATTTGTGTGGCAATGGGGAGCTGGTGATCACTACCAATAACTGCACCTCTATAGCTTGTTACATTTCCCAGAGTCATCCTTCTCTCTTTATCAATGGCTATGTGATCTATTTGATATTTGTGGATCTTCTTGTGCTGGAAAAGAGTACCTCCAGTAACAAGATTGTTTGTTGAACAATAACTTATAAAATGTGCCCCATTTTCATTTGCAACTTCGCCAAGAACCTCAACACCCATCACATTTTCTATCCCTTGATTATTCCTTCCAACTTTAGCATTGAAGTCATTAATCACAATTTTCATATCTCTCTAGGTTATCACCTATTATATTCTGCAGTTCTTCACAGTATTCATCTTTCCTTTTTTCAGGGGAATCATTTGATTCGCCTTGGAAGATGGAATCTTCGGTATCTTGAACCCTTCTGTGAAGCCTCTTCCCTTTTTGCCCGGCGGGCATGCTGTCATGCGTTTGCGGGGAGGGGAACGGGGCAATTTTAACCTGTCAAAAAGTTTTCATTCTTTT
The DNA here is from genome assembly GCF_036898095.1 of Palaemon carinicauda. Taxonomy (NCBI): domain Eukaryota; kingdom Metazoa; phylum Arthropoda; class Malacostraca; order Decapoda; family Palaemonidae; genus Palaemon; species Palaemon carinicauda. The sequence continues at coordinate 66,299,499 of NC_090760.1, read as the reverse complement.
TGCCTCTCGCGCGAGTGCGAAGGAGAGTACTGGAGCGTTGGCGCACAGGAGGCTGCTGGTGCTCAGTTTCTGCTGAAGCACAGTTTTTGGTGAAGGCGGAGAAAAGCGCTGGGACGCAGGAAACCAATGCGTAGGGTGAATATACAAAGAATAGGCCAAACTATTTGGCCTCTATTTTGAGGTACCTTGCCTCTAGCATTAGAGGTTCTTTGACCTTTTATTTTGAGGTGCCATAATTCCAATATTAGAGGATATTTAAGCTCTATTTTGAGGTGCCATCTCTTTAGTATTAGGGGCTCTATGACCTCTATTTTGAGGTACTATAATCTTAGCATTATATGTTTTTTGATCTCTAATTTGAAGTGCTTTACCTCTAGCATTAGAGGCTCTTTGACCTCTATTTTGAGGCTCCTTACTTTTAGCATTAGAGGGTCTTTGACCTCTATTTTGAGGCTCCTTACTTTTAGCATTAGAGGGTCTTTGACCTCTATTTTGAGGCTCCTTACTTTTAGCATTAGAGGCTCTTTGACCTCTATTTTGAGGCTCCTTACTTTGAGCATTAGAGGGTTTTTTACCTCTATTTTGAGGCTCCTTACGTTTAGCGTTAGAGGCTCTTTGACCTCTATTTTGAGGCTCCTTACTTTTAGCATTAGAGGGTCTTTGACCTCTATTTTGAGGGTCCTTACTTTTAGCATTAGAGGGTCTTTGACCTCTATTTTGAGGCTCCTTACATTTAGCATTAGAGGGTCTTTGACCTCTATTTTGAGGCTCCTTACTTTTAGCATTAGAGGGTCTTTGACCTCTATTTTGAGACTGCTCACTTTAAGTATTAGAGTCTCTTTGACCTCTATTTTGAGGCTCCTTACTTTTAGCATTAGAGGCTCTTTGACCTCTAATTTGAGGCTCATTACTTTTAGCATTAGAGGGTCTTTGACCTCTATTTTGAGGCTCCTTACGTTTAGCATTAGAGGGTCTTTGACCTCTATTTTGAGGCTCCTTACGTTTAGCATTAGAGGGTCTTTGACCTCTATTTTGAGACTGCTCACTTTTAGCATTAGAGTCTCTTTGACCTCTATTTTGAGGATCCTTACTTTTAGCATTGGAGGCTCTTTGAACTCTATTTTGAGACTGCTCACTTTCAGCACTAGAGACTTTTTACCTCTATTTTGAGCCTCCTTACTTTTAGCATTAGAGGGTCTTTGACCTCTATTTTGAGGCTCCTTACTTTGAGCATTAGAGGGTCTTTGACCTCTATTTTGAGGCTCCTTACGTTTAGCATTAGAGGCTCTTTGACCTCTATTTTGAGGCTCCTTTGAGTATTAAAGGCTCTTTGACCTCTAATTTCAGACTGCCCACTTTTAGTATTAGAGTCTCTTTGACCTCTATTTTGAGGCTCCTTACTTTAAGTATTAGAGGCTCTTTGACCTCTTATTTTAAGGGTCCTTACTTTTAGCATTAGAGGCTCTTTGACCTCTATTTTGAGGGTCCTTAGTTTTAGCATTAGAGGGTCTTTGACCTCTATTTTGAGGCTCCTTACTTTTTGCATTAGAGGATCTTTGACCTCTATTTTGAGGCTACCTACGTTTAGCATTAGATGGTCTTTGGCCTCTTTTTTTATGTTCCTTACTTTTAGCATTAGAGGTTCTTTGACCTCTATTTTGAGACTCCTTGTAGCCTTAGAGGGTCTTTGACCTCTATTTTGAGGGTCCTTAGTTTTAGCATTAGAGGGTCTTTGACCTTTATTTTGAGGCTCCTTGCGTTTAGCATTAGATGGTCTTTGACCTCTATTTTGATGTTCCTTACGTTTAGCATTAGAGGGTCTTTGACCTCTATTTTGAGGCTCATTACTTTTAGCATTAGAGGGTCTTTGACCTCTATTTTGAGACTGCTCACTTTCAGCATCAGAGTCTCTTTGACCTCTATTTTGAGGCTCCTTACTTTTAGCATTAGAGGGTCTTTGACCTCTATTTTGAGGCTCCTTACGTTTAGCATTAGTGGGTCTTTGACCTCTATTTTAAGGGTCTTTACGTTTAGCATTAGAGGGTCTTTGAGCTCTATTTTGAGGCTCCTTACTTTTAGCATTAGAGGGTCTTTGACCTCTATTTTGAGGCTCCTTACCTTTAGCATTAGTCTCTTTGACCTCTGTTTTCAGGCTCCTTACTTTTATCATTAGAGGGTCTTTAATCTCTATTTTGAGGCTCCTTACTTTTAGCATTAAAGGGTCTTTGACCTCTATTTTGAGGCTCCTTACTTTGAGCATTAGAGTCTCTTTGACCTCTATTTTGAGGCTCCTTACTTTTAGTATTAGAGGCTCTGTGACCTCTTATTTTAAGGGTCCTTACTTTTAGCATTAGAGTCTCTTTGACCTCTATTTTGAGGCTCCTTACTTTTAGCATTAGAGGGTCTTTGACCTCTATTTGGAGGCTCCTTGCGTTTAGCATTAGAGGGTCTTTGACCTCTATTTTGAGTCTCCTTACTTTTAGCATTAGAGGGTCTTTGACCTCTATTTTGAGGCTCCTTACTTTTAGCATTAGAGGGTCTTTGACCTCTATTTTGAGGCTCCTTACTTTTAGCATTAGAGGGTCTTTGACCTCTATTTTGAGACTGCTCACTTTTAATATTAGAGTCTCTTTGACTTCTATTTTGAGGCTCCTTACTTTTAGCATTAGAGTATCTTTGACCTCTATTTTGAGGCTCCTTATGTTTAGCATTAGAGGGCCTTTGACCTCTATTTTGAGGCTCCTTACGTTTAGCATTAGATGGTCTTTGACCTCTGTTTTGAGGCTCCTTACTTTTAGCATTAGAGGGTCTTTGACCTCTATTTTGAGGCTCCTTGCGTTTAGCATTAGAAGGTCTTTGACCTCTATTTTGAGGCTCCTTACGTTTAGCATTAGAGGGTCTTTGACCTCTATTTTGAGGCTCCTTACGTTTAGCATTAGTGGGTCTTTGACCTCTATTTTGAGGCTCCTTACGTTTAGCATTAGAGGGTCTTTGACCTCTATTTTGAGGCTCCTTACGTTTAGCATTAGAGGGTCTTTGACCTCTGTTTTGAGGCTCCTTACTTTTAGCATTAGAGGGTCTTTGACCTCTATTTTGAGGCTCCTTGCGTTTAGCATTAGAGTCTCTTTGACCTCTATTTTGAGGCTCCTTACTTTTAGCATTAGAGGGTCTTTGACCTCTATTTTGAGGCTCCTTGCGTTTAGCATTAGAGGGTCTTTGATCTCTATTTTGAGGCTCCTTACGTTTAGCATTAGAGGCTCTTTGACCTCTATTTGTAGGGTCCTTACTTCTAGCATTAGAGGCTCTTTGACCTCTAATTTGAGGCTCCATACTTATAGCATTAGAGGCTCTTTGACCTCTAGTTTGAGGCCCCTTAATTTTAGCATTAGAGGCTCTTTGACCTCTGTTTTGAGGCTTCTTATGGTTAGCATTAGAGGGTCTTTGACCTCTATTTTGAGACTACTTCTAGCATTAGAGGGTCTTTGACCTCTATTTTGAGGCTCCTTACTTTTAGCATTAGAGGGTCTTTGACCTCTATTTTGAGGCTCCTTCCGTTTAGCATTAGAGTCTCTTTGACCTCTATTTTGCTTCTTAATTTTAGCATTAGAGGCTCTTTGACCTCTGTTTTGAGGCTTCTTATGGTTAGCATTAGAGTCTCTTTGACCTCTATTTTGCTTCTTAATTTTAGCATTAGAGGCTCTTTGACCTCTGTTTTGAGGCTCCTTACTTTTAGCATTAGAGGCTCTTTGACCTCTATTTTGAGGCTCCTTACTTTTAGCATTACAGGCTCTTTCACCTCTATTTTTAGGCTCCATACTTTAAGCATTAGAGGGTCTTTGACCTCTATTTTGAGGCTTCTTATGTTTAGCATTAGAGGTTCTTTGACGTCTATTTTGAGGCTCCTTACTTTTAGCATTAGAGAGTCTTTGACCTCTATTTTGAGGCTTCTTACGTTTAGCATCAGAGGGTCTTTGACCTCTGTTTTGAGGCTCCTTATTTTTAGTATTATAGGTCCTTTGACCTCTATTTTGAGGCTCCTTACTTTTAGCATTTGAGGGTCTTTGACCTCTATTTTGAGGCTCCTTACTTTTGACATTAGAGACTCTTTGACCTCTGTTTTGAGGCTCCTTACTTTTAGCGTTATAGGTTCTTTGACCTTTATTTTGAGGTGCTATACTCTAGCATTAGTGTTTCTTTGACCTTTATTTTAATCCCCATACCTCTAACATTAAAAGCTCTTTGACCTCTATTTTTGGGTGCTTTATTTCTAGTACTAGAGGCTCTTTGAGACCTCTGTTTTAAGGCGACTAACTGCTAATAGTAGAGGCTACTTGATCTCAGTTTTTAGGTGACTTACCTCTATAATTAAAGGCTATTTTTTATACTTCTTCATATAAAGGCTTTCCTTCTCTATTCTCTTCTGTCTTTTATAGTTTTTTAAGATCTTCTTTGCTTAGTTTGCCAGTCTCCTTCGAGATTTCAAGAGACATTTCAGTGCTGTTTGTCCTCGGTTCGTTAGATTCCTCGGAGAAATCGATGGCTTTCATGTCTTTACCTATAAGGGCGATGTGTAAAGACATGGATGCCATTGATTTCTCGGCATACACTATACGCCATCATGCTAAAGTCAACGAAGAGCAACACAACATATTTACCAATGCCGTCCTGATATGTTCTATCTTCAATGCCGAATTTTGAAGAAACACAAGTCGCTCACCCCTTGGCACCAATGCAATCCAATTATAGGACATCGTTGCTAAACCGCAAGCAAATTATCCTTCAAGGCGCTTACGTTATGATCTTCAAAGCTCGCCAACTTCGGCAGCACCTATCCAAACTATTTGTAGATGAAGGTGTTCTGAATAGCCTCCAGTTCATCCTGTAGCTGTAATAAAATTCTCACAGTCAGTTACCTGTTCCGCCAGAACGCGAGCTCTGTGAGTAAACTGAAATCCTCCTCCCAATGTTCACTGCGTAAACTTCCATAGCTACAGTACATACAGATCGTGAGGTGTTGCAATTTATGTTTTAAAAAAAGAAAAAAAAAAGAGAGAGAGATCAGGTCTTTAGAAGTCTTTTGGAATCCGGGGCGGAGCCGTTCAGAACTGCTCCGGGAAGATTCCGTTCTGGAGTCATTCAGAACTCTATGCTAAGTCTGCGGCTATTTCTTCTGAAGTCATTTGGAGAGGAGATTCAGGAAGATTTTCTTCCGAAATCGTTCAGAGATTTCTGGAATCATTCAGAATTCCATGCTAAGTCTATGGAAATTTCTTCTGAATCCTTTTGGAGATGCACGATGATTTTCTCCCGAAGCCGTGTAGGACTCGCGAAAAATTCTCTTTTTTTCTCTGGTTTCAATAGGCCTCAATAACTCATAATAATAATAATAATAATAATAATAATAATAATAATAATAATAATAATAATAATAATAATAATAATAATAATAATAGTAATAAATTACGTGATTTGATTCACAGCTCCGTGAAGATTCCGTTCTTGACACATTCAGAACTCTATGCTAAGTCTACGGCTATTTCTTCTGAAGACATCTGGAGATACAGGGTTTTCTTTCGAAGTCGTTCAGATTCGCATCTGGAATCATTCAGAATTCCATGCTAAGTCTATGGTAATTTCTTCTGAATCCATTTGGAGAACCACGATTTTCTTCCGAACCCATTTAGAACTCGCGAAAAATTATCTTTTTCTCTGGTTTCAACAGGCCCTAATAACTCATATT
>NC_090760.1:66286259-66288759 GCF_036898095.1 Palaemon carinicauda | reverse complement strand
ATGTGAGTGTCTGTGTGTGTGTGTGTGTGTGTGTGTGTGTGTGTGTGTGTGTATAAGTGTACAAAATCTCTGCTTCTTTCTGTTACCTATCATTCTATATGTAGATGAACTGAAACATTTCTATTAGATTATTATTAAAACTATCACACTATTAGCCACAGCTTTTTAACGCCTACGATTTGGAACATTTTAAAGATTTAAAGGTTTTAAAGGTCGCTCGTGAATGACAGAGGCAATGGACTGTGGCATTGCCCTATCAAGCAGGACAATGCCCTAGAGACTGACAGTATGATCAGTGCCCAAACCCCCCTCTCCACCCAAGCTAGGACCAGGTAAGGCCATGCAATGGCTACTGAGGACTCAGCAGATAGACCTATAGGCTCCCCCAAACCCCCCCAGCCTTAGCTGACAAGAATGGTAAGGTTGCAGACAATAAAGGCGCTAACGAGTTTGAGCGGGACTCGAACCCCCGTGTGGCAAACACCAAGTAGAAAACGTTATTAATCAGGCCACAACTCAGTAGAGTTGATGAATTACACGCCTCTCTAACGAAAGCAAAATATAAATCCTTATAAATGTAGATAGGAAAGGTGGATTATCGAACTCCCAACTCTCTTGTATGTTTCCCCAAAAACGACTTAATGAACGCAGGGCCAAAGAGCCTCATTAAGAAAGTTCATAGACGAATTTGTAATTTTTTTTTCTAAAGATCTTGCAAATAAAAGCATAAAGCTTTTCCCAAATTGCTTTTTTCACTTTCCCCAGCTCTCTCTCTCTCTCTCTCTCTCTCCTCTCTCTCTCTCTCTCTCTCTCTCTCTCTCTCTCTCTCTCTCTCTCTCTGCCGAGCACCCACTCCAATAGGTTCTGGAATAAAGTGGCACAACTTCATCAGGAGTGGGTAATTGCTATTCAAGTCCCATGGCATTCATTACACGAAGATGGAATAACGTACAAACAAAGACTGCCCAGAGAGAGAGAGAGAGAGAGAGAGAGAGAGAGAGAGAGAGAGAGGAGAGAGAGAGAGAGAGAGGAGAGAGCATCATCTCCCTCCTCCCTTCTCCTGACCTCTGGAAGCAACCCCCCCCCCCCCCCCCTCCCATTCCCACCACTAATTCCTACTCCGGGAATGTCAACAACATCACATCGAGACGAGAGAACAATATGGACAATTCTTTATTGTGATTATAAAGTTCAACCTTCGATTTTTCTATCTCCCCAAAATGCTTAAACTCTCTCTCTCTCTCTCTCTCTCTCTCTCTCTCTTCCTCTCTCTCTCTCTCTCTCTCTCTCCGTCCAGGTAACTTTTATGACCCAAAAGGACAGGAAGTAGATTTTTTTATTCAACATAATCACTTTTCCCCAAATAATAGTCATTGTTCGAATATGTAGAGACGTCAAGGATTTCAGCACGTTTGTTTTAACTGGGATTTTCAAGCCCATACGCACACGCACGCGCGGCTCATACCAACACACCTCCAAACACACGAAAACATATATTCCTAGTAACTTATATTTAGTGTTTATGTTTTAAAGGCGCTCTTCTGCTTTGGGGCACGGATTCGGATAAACAATTTTTCCGAAGTGTTATGATTTGTAAATACTTTTTTTTCTATATGAAGTTGTTATTCTCACACATCCTTCATATTGTTATTTTAGGTTTAGTATATTCAATTATTTTTGAAAAAAGTGTGGAATGGAATAAAATGCAATGAAATTATGAAATACGGGTGAAATTGAAGAGAGCAAATGCAGAGTCAAAGCGTTTCCCTGAAAATGCAGATGGGCTCTATATCAAGAAAGGTGTCAGGCAGGGAAGTGTTCTATCACCACTATTGTTACCTCCACCCCAGAAGTTGGGAGAGGGTTATTTTTTTCACCGTTGCTTGTCTGTTTGTTTGTGAGTGAGTAAACAACTTCCTAGGCCACAATTTAACCCATAGAGGAGTGAAAACCTTCAGGGATTAATTATGTTGAGATGTGAAAGTGATTCCAATTTGAAAGTCCTACGTCAAAGGTCAAGGTCAAGGTCGAGCAAGAGGCTGAGAAATAAGCTTCCGTGGCTGAGGTCACAATTTTACTCACATAGTAGTGAAAACATTCAAGGATTAATTGTTATTTTGAGACGTGGAAGTGATTCCAATTTGAAAGTACTAGGTTAAATGTCGTTCAAGGTCACGGTCGAGCAAAAAGGTCGAGAAATAAGCTGCCGTGGCTGAGGTCGCAATTTTACTCACAGAGTAATGAACATTCAGGGATTAATTTCTATTATGAGACGTCGAAATAATTCCAATTTGAAAGTCCTAGGTCAAATGTCAAGGTCAAGGTCAAGCAAAATGGTCGAGAAATAAGCTGCCGTAGCGGAGGTGTGTGTTCTACTGAGTGCCCCTCTAGTTTATTTTGTTTTTAACCAAGTGTAAGAGGGAGAAAAATTATATGAAGAGAGAGTTTATAGATTTATTATTTGCAGATGACCATGCCATTATAACATATACCTTAGAGG
>NC_090760.1:66263841-66285759 GCF_036898095.1 Palaemon carinicauda | reverse complement strand
ATTTTGTTTTTAGACAAGTGTAAGAGGGAGAAAACTATATATGAAGAGAGGGTGATAGATTTATCATTTGTAGATGACCATGCCATAATAGCAAATACCTCAGAGGATCTCTGAAGTGATAAGGAATGCCATACTTACATTGAATGATTCAGCATGAAAATTGATAAAGATAAAATTGAAGTTGTCCAGAAGACATGATGAAGTAAATAACATGTTGGGTGGCAGACCTCAAACCAGTGCAGAAATTTCAAGTATTGCTGGGTAATAGTCAGTGACCTTTAATTACAAATTATTCAAAGAATTGATAAATTTGATAATAATTGCCTCCATTAATGAGGTCGAGAGGAGGTTATGTTTTCCCCCTTTTTGTTTGTTTGTGAACAATTTCCTGGCCACAATTTTGCTCATAGAGTAGTGAAACTTTCAGGGATTAGTTGTTATGTTAAGACGTGGAAGTGTTTTGATTTTTAAAGTCCTAGGTCAAAGGTCAAGGTCAAGATCAAGCAAAAGGTCAACTGAATTAACCCTAACCTCGAGAAATAAGCTATTGTGGCGGAGGTCTGCACTCCTAGAGTGCTTTTTCTACTCTTTATATAATATATCTCCTAGTGAAAGACCGAACCCTATCCAGAAAAGTAAAAACTTTATTATATGCATATATACTAAGACCAGTTTAAACGTATAAACTTGAATCATGGACACTTACATCTGTAACCAGAAGTTAGATCAAGCAGCAGAAATGAAGGTATTGAGATTGAGAAAGTTTGCAACAAGACTAGATAGGTTAAGAAACGGAGACATACGGAAAGAACTGGAAGTTGAAGATATTTAAAAGCTTATTGAGAAAGGAGGGACAGTTGCACTGGTACGGTCATGTGAAAAGACTGGAAGGTGTCAGGTAGCCCAGAAAATATCTTGAATGGAAACCAGAGGGAACAAGACCTGTTGGTAGGCCAAGTATGAGATGGAAGGAAAATATAGATGCATGCCTGGGAAGGGGTTACCTCGTCGTTGGAGGTTAAGAGGCTTGGACTATTTTAAGACAGACAGCAGTGGCTGAGTTCCTAAGTCAATGGAACCTCAGATTCCTGGGCCCGGGTTCCATTCCCCGACACACCAGAAGCTATTGTCTTTGAGTTTATTCCCACTTGGGTCTCTGATCCCGAGGTAGAGAGAATCCAGATTGTAGGAGGAGTATAGTATATGGATCATATGAATATGTAAAAACACGTCTAAATGTGCAAAATTATCATATATATATATATATATATATATATGCGTAAAAATCACAGGAAAACGTGATGCTCAGATGCAGAAGAACCACAGGGAAAATGAAAATACGAAATATACGATTAAGTCCTGACTAGTTTCGTGATACTTCTTCAGTATCACGAAACTAGTCAGGACTTAATCGTATATTTCGTATTTTCATTTTCCCTGTGGTTCTTCTGCATATATATATATATATATATATATATACATGTTTACAGTTTTTTACTTTAAAAAAGCTTTTGCACAAATGGGCAAAGTTCTTTGTACAAATTGCACTTTGCTACTGATATGACTCTTTTTCATACTGATGTAAGTTTATGGAAATTATTCATGAAAATATCCAAGTTAAGCCCTGTGATTCATTTAACTCCGGTAATTTGCAGTTCACTATTTTTTGATGAACAGTTGATTAACTCTCTCTCTCTCTCTCTCTCTCTCTCTCTCTCACACACACACACACACGTAGCTTTACAAATTTGCACTCTAATCCCTATATTTGCAATTTCTCTCTCTCTCTCTCTCTCTCTCTCTCTCTCTCTCTCATGCGTAGCTTTACAAATTTGCACTCTAATCCCTATATTTGCAATTTATCTCTCTCTCTCTCTCTCTCTCTCTCTCTCTCTCTTAGCTTTACAAAAAAGGCACTCTAATCCCTATACTTGCAATTTATCTCTCTCTCTCTCTCTCTCTCTCTCTCTCTCTCTCTCTCTCGTATTCTTTCCCAAACCCCGAAGTAAAAATTGGGGAAATGACACAACCAGCATCAATACAGCACCCCCCCCCCCCCTTCCCATTCCCACCCAAGTCTCCAAACTATCTCTTCCATCAACTTTGCCCACAATCAACTTAACATTCCCTGCCAAACTTACATCTGCAACTTTTACAAACTTCTTGATTTATGGATCCTTCCCTTTCCCCTCCCCCATGAAAGCACAGCTCATGTACACGTCTCCTACTTCTTCTTCTTCTTCTTCTTCTTCTTCTTCTTCTTCTTCTTCCTCTTGAATCTCTTTCTAAAACTTTATTGATTGTCTTATCGTTTCGGTGTTTATGAATGTGGATGGGGAATGTTAGCTTGTATCAGAAACACAGCCCATAGTTGAGTACTACACATGTGTATGTGTATTGTATACTGTATGTGTATTGAGGAATGTTAAATTTCAATTCGAGGAATGTTAGGGGCATGACATATCCGTGTATGAGATGTTGAAATACGTTGTTATCAAGGCTTGATATATATATAGGATAGCTTTCTCTCTCTCTCTCTCTCTCTCTCTCTCTCTCTCTCTCGTCTTTAATTTTGCATCTCTCTCTCTCTCTCTCTCTCTCGTCTTTAATTTTGCATTGTTGCAGAGTCTATCTCTCTCTGTACCATAGCTTTACAATTTTGCACTCTATCTCTCTCTCTCTCTCTCTCTCTCTCTCTCTCGTCTTTAATTTTGCATTGTTGCAGAGTCTATCTCCCTCTGTACCTTAGCTTTACAATTGTGCAGTCTCTCTCTCTCTCTCTCTCTCTCTCTCTCTCTCTCATGCTTAGCTTTACAATTTTGCACTCTACTCCCTATATTTACAGTTTAGATCTCTCTCTCTCATACAGAGAGAGAGATATGAAAAGCTTCAAGATATGCTATTAGAACATAATATGCAACAAATAAACCACATTCCAACAAGAAAGGACAATGTCCTATATTTAGTATTTGTGAATGAGGTGAATTATGTTAAAGAAATAATAGTGTATAACACGGGAATTTCAGACCATAATGTCATAGAATTAATAGTCCATTCCAAAGCAAGTGAACGCAGAGATAAACAAAGCACAAAACGATGGGAAGGATATGGAAAATATAATTTATATAGTAAGAATATAAAATGGTCAGAAATAAATGAAGAATTGAACAAAGATTGTAAAAATGTATTCGTAAGTGATAATATACAGGTAAATACGGACATACTGTACAAAATACCGGAAAAAATTGTTGAAAAATATGTACCAAAAAAAAAAAAAAAAAAAACAATAAACAACAGACATGCATACCAAGAGACAGAAGGATCTTATTTCAGAAAATTAGAAAGTGGAAGAAAAATCTTGCAAAAGAATAAAATGTATGGAAAATGATGGAAATAAAAAGTAAGATAGAAAATGCAGAACAAAAGATTATGCAATCGAAAGAAAATAAAAAAATGGACTTAGAAGAAAGGACACTTCAAAATATCGAGAAAAACCCCAAAGTACTTTACTCCAATGCAACAAAAATGAATAAAGGGAGATTAGAAATAGGCCTTCTAAGAATTGAAGGATGGTTAACGAATAAAAAAAAGGAAATATGCAACATATTAGCAGAAAAATATAAGAGTGAGTTCACGCTAAGAATTGCGAATGAGAATAATGAAACAGAAATGAGAGAAGAAAATATTGAATATCTAACGGATATAGATATTAATGAAGCAGATATTGTGCAGGCTATAGGCGAAAATAAAAATGGATCGGTGGCCGGGCCAGATGGAATTCCAGCAATTTTGTAAAAAAAAAAAAAAAAATGCACACACTATTGCGAAGCCGCTTCCAATACTGCTAAGACAAAGTGTAGATATGAGCGAGATATATGTTAAACATAAATTAGCTTATATAACCCCTATTTTCAAAAGTGGATCAAGACTAGAGGCAAGCAATTATAGACCTGTTAGTCTCACATCACATATTATGAAAGTGTATGAATGGGTAATAAAAAAGAAAATAATGAATCATTTGGTTAAAAATAATTTATTTAATATAGGTCAACACGGTTTTGTGCCCGGGAAAAGTACACGAACCCAACTGATAGCACACTATGAAAACATATACAAGAATATGATAAATGAAAAAGACAGATGTGATCTATCTAGATTTTGCATAAGCCTTTGACAGGGTAGAACATAATATATTGGAGAAAAAAATGAGAAAGCATAATATTGTGGGAAAGATAAGAAAATGATATAAAGAATTTCTACAAAACAGAAAACAGATAATGGTTGCAAATGACGAGAAATCAGATGAAGCTCAGGTAATATCTGGTGTGCCCCAAGGTACGGTATTAGCTGCACTGCTGTTTGTTATTATGATCTCAGACATAGACTGCGATATTAAAAACTCTGTAGTGAGAAGTTTCGCCGATGACACAAGAATAAGTAGAGAAATTACATGTGATATATATAGGAACTCATTACAAAAAGATCTAAACAAAATATATGAATGGGCGGAGATAAATAGGATGGTATCTAACTCCGATAAATTCGAATCAATAAATTATGGAAACAGAGAAGGAATGGTATATGCATACAGGGGATGTAATAACAAGACAATCACAAACAAGGAAGCAATTAAAGACCTTGGTGTAATGTTAAACAGGAATATGTTATGCAATGACCAAATAGAAGCAATGTTGGCTAAATGTAAAGCAAAAATGGGAATACTATTCAGACACTTTAAAACAGGAAAAGCTGAACACATGATTGTGCTTTACAAAACTTATGTACGTAGTACACTCGAGTATTGCAATGTAATATGGTACCCACACTACCAAAAGGATATTGCACAAATAGAGAGTGTACAAAAGTCCTATACTGCTAGAATAGAAGAAGTTAAGGACCTCGAACACTAGGAAAGACTGAAATATTTAAAATATTATAGTCTAGAAAGGAGAAGAAAACGCTAAATGATAATACAAGCATGGAAGCAAATAGAAGGAATTACTGAAAACATCATGGAGCTAAAAATATCAGAAAGAGCAAGCCGAGGTAGATTAATAGTGGCCAAAACTATACCAGGACAATTAAGGAAGGCACACGGGACATTAATCCACTACGCACCAGCATCGATAATGCAGCGACTATTTAATGCGCTGCCAGCTCATCTAAGAAACATATCAGGAGTGAGCGTAGATGTGTTTAAGAATATGCTCGATAAATACCTAAGATTCATCCCAGACCATCCAAGACTGGAAGATGCAAAATACACCGGAAGATGCTTTAGCAACTCTTTGGTGGATATACGAGGTACCTCACTCTCTCTCTCTCTCTCTCTCTCTCTCTCTCTCTCTCTCTCTCTCTCTCTCTCTCTCTCCATTTTGTCTTGTTCCGGCTGCTTAGATTCATTTCAGTGACAGGATTTATGACGGTATTTACGATCCCATTCGAAGGACCTTCGGCCCAAACAATGCCCCTCTATCACACCTCCTTCTCCTCGGAAAGGCCTCACAAAAGGGCTCCTTCCCCCTCGTTTTTTATGGCGTCGAAATTCTCTGATCCTTTCGTGGGTTAATGGCAGATGATGAGACCACTAAACATCCTGAAATGATCCGTTATTTTGATGTATTGTCTCACTTTCTTTTCTTCTACTCCATTTTCCTCTTCTTTTATCTTTTCCTTGGTTGGGAATGGGGAGGATCTCCTAACGCGGGTTGCTGTGGCCTAATTGGTAACGTCTCTGCCTGGTGTTTGCCAGTCGGGGGTTCGAGTCCCGCTCAGACTCGTTAGTGTCATTAATGTCTGCAACATTACCATCCCGGTGAGTTAAGGTTGGGGCGTTTTGGGGAGCCTATAGGTCTATCTGCTAAGTCATCAGCAGCCACTGCCAGTCCCTCCCTGGTCCTAGCTTGAGTGGAGAGGAGGCTTGGGTGCTGATCATATAATATATGGTCAGTCTCTAGGGCATTGTCCTGATTGCTAGGGCAATGTCACTGTCCCTTGCCTCTGCCATTCATGAGCGACCTTTAAAACCTTTAGTGTGTGGCACACTTGGATAACCAATTAAGTCTTTTTATGTGGCTTTTAAATTTAGTTTCACCATATTGACTTTAGTTTTGTATCAATTAGCTTTCCATATTCTTCAACAATTTTAATTTTTGCAATGTCACTTTAGCCGCTTTTTAGTCTCCTAGTTTACTACCGTTCTTACTTCTTTTTTTCCATCTATCTGTTGAATGGCATTCCCGGTACTAGCACCGGGTCATGTGATCAGGTATTCAATCTGAAACAAACACATAAAATTCCAATCAGAATCAAATTCTTCATTATGTGGTTTAGAACAATCATTTTATGCAATCTTCTAGGAGGAGGACTCGTCAAAATCAAACTATTATTCTCTAGTCTTGGGTAGTGCCATAACCTCTGTACCATGATCTTCCGCTGGCTTGGGGTAGAGTTCTCTTGCTTGAGGGTACACTATTGTATTTTATTTCTCTTCTTTTGTTAAAGTTTTTATAGTTCATATAGGAGATATTTATCTTAATGTTGTTAATGTTCCTAAAATATTTTATTTTACCCTGTTTCTTTTCCTCGCTGATCTATTTCCCCTGTTGGAGCCCCTGGGCTTATAATGATAATAACAAATGTGTCTTTATGAAGTATTGGAATTATTGAACATATCCTCCGATATCCAATTACGCTCAAATACTCCAATCTTCTGTTGTTGACGAACGAATCAGAATTTCCCGTCCAAACATCCAATCAGGATTAATCAGCCAATGGTTAAGAAGAATTAAAACGCATCTGATTGGACCACGTTAATCCACACGGCGTGTGCCAAATCAACATATGAATAGCACTGGTAAATGAATGTAGATGTGTTACTAAGAATACATGAACATGATTTTTCAATTTCTTTTAGTGGACGAGAGTTTTTTCTTTCACTCTCGCCAGACAGAACCAATTCCGGTTAAAATCAGGGAGGAAATGAAAGAGTAGAAACGGTATCGAAGTTTCGTATCGGTTGGTCTCGCTCGGCCCGACATTACGAATGTCCAATCGCGGGGGAAATTATTAAAAGGTTTTCTTATTTTCTTCTCGTTTACCAACTCTCCGTTAGGATCTTCTAGTTGTAGGTTACTTAGGTATAATTTTGCTCTATAGAGTTTCTTTTTTATACCTCTTGAAGATGTTTAAGATGGTTTGATATTTCTGATATCAAATTTTATCGTTATTGAGTTATTTAATTGATTATATATTTGATTTCTTGATGGAATACCCATTTTTAGAGAGAGAGAGAGAGAGAGAGAGAGAGAGAGAGAGAGAGAGAGAGAGATACTTTGATATGATTATTGTGAGTATTTTTACCACATACAGTTCAGCGAAAAAAAAACACTGGAAAGTAAATGATTGAAATGCTCAGTCATGGTATTATTATTATTATTATTATTATTGTTATTATTATTATTATTATTATTGTTATCATTATTCTTATCATAATTATTATTATGTTTATTATTTTTATCATTATTATTATTATTATTCTTATTATTATATCATCATCATTGTTATTATCATTCTTATCATAATTATTATTATTATTATTATTATTATTATTATTATTATTATTATTATTATTATCATTGTTATTGTTGTTATTATTATCATTATCATTATTATTATTATTATTATTATTATCATCATCATCATTATTATTATTATTATTATTATTATTATTATTATTATTTATGTTTCTGTCTTCCTTCTAGGTAAGCGCAGACCACGAACCAGTTCAAAGATGCCTTGAAGTAAATCGCAATGTAAGTGTCACAATATATTTCAAATGCTTTTCGCTTTCGTCTGCATTTATGATAATTTCGGGCCATATTTCTCGTGAATGGAAATGGCGAAATTCAATGAGGTTTATCATGGGGAGGGGGGTGTTTGGCATTTTGAAATTTTGCTGGAATCATTTTAGATTTCAGGTCTGTTTTTATTCTTCCAAAATATTGTTTTTTTTTATATATATTTTTTTGTAAATGATTGTGGGGCGTTGGGGGAGGTATTATGTTATTATTATTATTATTATTATTATTATTATTATTATTATTATTATTATTATTATTATTATTACGAAAGTAACCTTATGATTGTCGTACTTGTGTGTTTTTATTATATGTTATCAAATATCGATGTTCGTCATATATATATATATATATATATACACACACACAGACACACACATGTAAATAATCACTCCCGTCTCACAATGTCATCTGCATTTACATGAGAGAGAGAGAGAGAGAGAGAGAGAGAGAGAGAGAGAGAGAGAAGAGAGAGAGAGAGAGAGAGAGAGAGAGAGGAGAGAGAGAGAGAAGGAATATCTTTCTCCTTATAGATGGGGTTCATTCCGAGTTAAGAATTGACGAGGGGCGAGGAAGGGGGAAGAGGTTGGGAGAATAAAAGAGGGGGGACTTGAAGAACCAGGGTTGGTAAGAGAGGTTTGACAGCCACAAGAGTTTTCCAATAGAGGTTTTTTTTGTGAAGGAGACGCGAATCATTCGGGTATTTTAAGTCCTGACTCGTACGAGACTTTGGGTCAAGGATTTGAATATGATCAATTCTGATTTTTATTTCTGGATTATTTTGTTCTTGTTATACCTAGTTTTTATCATTGCTCATGGCTTAGCTTTAAATTGATTTTTATATTACTTTTTCACTTTTTTTTATTTCTGTATATTTTTTTCCCATTATTCTTAGCGTATTTTTTTCTTTTGATGATTTCGATTATGTTTCCTTTTTGTGTAGCTGTATATTTTTTTTTTTTTTGACTTATTTTTTCATTTTCATTATTTTGGATTTCTTTTCCTTTTTTTATTTCTATATATTTTTTTTTTCATTATTCATTACTATTTTTCCCCTTTATTTCGATTCTTGTTTCCTTACTTATTTCTTTATATATTTTTGTCACTACTCTGCTCATATTTCCATTTTATTTTTTTGGTTATTATTTCATTTGTTTTTTCTTTATATATTTTTTCATTATCCTTATCTCGTTTTTTCCTTTTCCTTTTTGGTTCCTTCTTCATTTTTTTATGGGTAATTCTTTTTTATTTTTCTTAGCATATTTTACTCTATTTTGGATTCCTGATTTAATTTTTTTTAGGATCTTGTTTTTTTTTTTCATCTTACTGTATATTTTCAGGATTTCTTATTGTTTTAATAATTGTTTTCTGTATATGTTTTCCTTAAATCTTAGCATTTTTTTTCTCTTTTTATTCCTATCATTTTCTTTATATCCGCTTTTATTTTTATTATTGTTTCATAGTTTGCTGTTTTTTGGGTTTTTAATATTTTTGATCTTTTCTTATTCAGTTTTGGTTATTTGTTGCTTCTTTTGCTGCTATTTTCTTATAATAATAATAATAATAATAATAATAATAATAATAATAATAGGTCTTGTAGTTCATGATGTGTATTCTATGATTTTTGTCCTCCATTATTCATGAAACTTGATCCTCTGAGCGTTTTTTTCCAAATTTTATCTGACTAATTAGTAATTGATTAACGAATGAAAATCAATGAAATTTCGACAAATGTAAATAAACGTCGGGTCACTGGAAAATTCGGTTTGTAGACTCTAGAAGAGGTACTTATTGATCACTAAATTGATTATTGATTTATTAAATAATTAATAATCTACGAGGTACTGATTTTACTCATCCCCTCATCCCCCAATACTCGACCAATCTATCCGAAACTTGGTATGTTTGTATACTTGCATTGTCTCATACTGCATCGACGGACGCTCAGAGCTCTTTCTTTCTTTCTTTCTTTTTTCTTTTGAACAAATTAGCTCGTGGAGTTCATAGAAAATGGCCGTGTTTAGTGTCAAGTAATACAGAAGGGACAGGAGATTACAATGGTTGATTGATTCTGATCTCTATTGATTAGTAATTAGCCGATTCATTGATAAGGACAATGGAATTTCAAAGTTTACATATATCAGTCGTGTTTGGTGTAAAATGGAAGGGGGGGGGGGGGGGGCGGATGATAGGAGTACGCGATTATACAACTAACAGAATAATTATTGCTGTCTTCAAACTGCTTACCTCCGATATCTTTATCTAGTTTTCCAACAGTAAAAGTTTGTTGAACATCCTCCCAACTGTCCGAATCATAAGGAAAGGCTAGAGAGACAGGTTTGCCCTCCTTTAGCACTGGCAATGGTCTACCCTCCACTACTGCTGTCTTTACAGCCTCTAAGCTTTTAGAGGCGAAAGGAAGGACAGTATTCTTGGGGGATACAAAGGTGGCCTGCTTCCTGCCGAAAGCAGAAACTTAGGTATTAATGAATTCGGCCGTCTTTAGCTCCTTTACCAAAAGAGACTGAGCCTTACTGTGGTCCAGGATGATCGTTTCCTTAGGGATCGTATCATCCCTAATGGACGCATTCGAATTCAGCCTTACGTAGCAGTAAGGATAACTATCGATTGACGGGAAGAATTCCAAGTTCGAGACGGGCTTGGAACCCAAACCCTCCGATATGGAGGTACCCTTCACTTAAGGCCATATGCTCATCATAACGCCAAAGGTTCTTAACTGTGCATTTAAGTAGGCTCGAAACAGGGAGAGCCTTTGATGTAGGTGCCTTTTGTAGAGCTTCTATTCTCACCATTAGTTACTCTTGAGAACGTTCATGTTTGGCGTTTAGGTTTGCCATGAAGGCTTTTACGGACGCCATAAATTCCATTTGCACCGGAAACAAAGGGTTATTCGGCGTAGGAACAGGTGCAGAGGTAGAATCTTGGGTCTGAGAAGCAGGGATGGGGGAACAAGCCAAAGAAGTATTGGGAACTGTACTCACCCAATGACTCCTCAGAGGCTTCCGTGGTAAGCAGGATCCTTTCCCTGTCTAATGACACAAAAGAAGCTGTTAACATGTTGTGGGCATCTAGGCTTGTGACTTGCAGAGCGTCCCGAACTTCATCCTCTGCATGATCTACTGGTACCGGCGGGAGTTGAACAGTCAGTAATTGGTGACCAAAAACAGCGGTCACCTCGGCTTTGGGAAAGAGGAGGTCCTTCAGTTCTATAGAAGGAAGATAAGAGACTCTTCTGGAAGCCTCTAACCCAGTGACGGATCGTCTTCTGACTCCGTTCTTGCACGTCCAATGAGACGTCAGTGGCGTGGAAGCCAGTGTAAAGGAGGGCCCTTCAAACTTGACAGTTAGTAAGTTCCCAGATTCCAAGAGACCCCTTGGAAACATGACAGTCCGCATGTTTTTGACAAGTCATGTGGCCACAGGGCAACTTGACTCGCCTGGTATAGGTGACCGTTTAACACTCCATGTCACCAGTAACCTGTAATGAAGAAGAAATTTCAATGAGTACAAATTATTAGAAAGTATTTTTTCTTAAGATTAAACATATATATAAAAATTTTGTACGTAAGATAATGCTTAGAATTAATCCTGGCATAAATTATCCTACTAGCTAAAATATGGCTTAAGACTACAGGATAAGGGAGGCTCATGCCAAACAGCTCAGAAATCATAGGAGGTTTTTGAAGAAAATAGCAATGACAGTGTGGTAGGAATATGGAGGAAAGGTCCACATCAAAGGAACACCAGTACCTCCAAAGTCGGTCTATTAGACAACCTATGAAAGCAAATTCACTTGTCATACTGCATAAGCCAGCAACAACTTCCCTCAAAGCTGCAGCAGCTGGGTTAAGGTGGCAACTATTTCTAGCAGCCAGGATAAAACTGACTTTCCAACATCCTAGGCATGTCGACACAATGCGGCAGAGGCATTGTCAAGTCGACAGGAAGAGAGTGGACAATCCCATAGGAAAGGGTCCACAATCACGGGGAGAGGTACAGGAATGACAGGCAGCGAATAAGGGAATCTTCCAAGACCTGGTCATTATAAATAACTTATGAAAAGAGGGAGTTTAGCCCGTAAGATAATGAGAGCCGTACAAGAGGGCCAGGACACTAAGAATTGGAAATTCAAAGGATATCTTGACAACCAGGCGAGATCCAATCGACCAACTTAAGAGGACAGTGTTCCTCAGATATGAAATTGGATAGGAATGAGCAGATGACGAGTCGAAGGCTGCAGCTAAGGCGGCAGAGGGAATATCCCATACCCAACACACATCCAGTTTAAAGGTTTAACGGTCGCTCATGTATGGCAGA
Organism: Palaemon carinicauda; assembly: GCF_036898095.1. Taxonomy (NCBI): domain Eukaryota; kingdom Metazoa; phylum Arthropoda; class Malacostraca; order Decapoda; family Palaemonidae; genus Palaemon; species Palaemon carinicauda. Next base: position 66,273,562 of record NC_090760.1, on the reverse strand, counting down.
GGCAAGGGACAGTAAAGTTGCCCTATCAAGCTGAACAATGTCCTAGAGACTGACCATATATTATATGATCAGCGCCCAAGCCCCCCTCTCCACCCAAGCTAGGACCAGTGAGAGCCAGGCAATGGCTGCTGATGACTCAACAGATAGACCTATAGGCTCCCCCAAAACCCCTAACCTTAGCTAATAAGGATAATAAAGTTACAGACACTGAAGGTACTAACGAGTCGGAGCAGGACTCGAACCCCCGTCTGGGAAATACCAGGCAGAGACGTTACTAATCAGGGTACAGCAACCCCAGTGCTAGAAGAACTTAAGCTAACAAGACCGGAAGCAGAGACAGAAGGCGACACTTCTGCCAAGATAGGCTAACCAGGCAAAGGAGTCAAGACTCCGCAGCAAGAGGTAAATAGCACAGAAGGGGAAGCTGCAGTCACAGAACAGGCAGCTGCCAAGGCAGTGTGCAGGTAAGCCTACCCCACCTAGCGGGTGAGGGAAAAACTCAATTGTTGTTCTCAGAACAGTCAGGGGCAGAGAAATCACACAAGGGTGGTCTCTAAGACGGCAGAGAGATTTAGTCCAGGGAAGGAAAAAATTTCGCCCACCTAAGGCCAGGATAGATAGCCTATAAGCTATTCTGTCCAAAGATGGGGAGGAAGAGTACTCCAGTCGCCATGGGACTAGATAGGGTTAAGAACAAAGTTCCACAGCATGTAGACACTAGTAGGCACAAGGGGAAGGGAAAAGGGTGGTGGTGGAGACTCAGATATTGGTAAGGCGGCACGACAGGAAGGCCTAACTGACATATAGAACAGGAATAGTGCTCTAAGGGGTCTGCAGTGATAGGGCACAGAGGAAAAGTCCTCACAACCAGCCATAGCCTACCAAAAATTAAGAGGGAAACCTAAGAATGGGTAAGGCAGCACAAGGGTGATCTATCTGTCAGCATTAGAATAGGAGGTAATGCGTTCCAATGGGTAAACAAGAGGTAGACATAGGGGGCAAGTTCCCAAGACCTGTGCCGCCTCACCAAAGATATACGCTAAGTGGGAAGGGAAAACAGTTACCCTAGGACAACTGTAAAACACTATCCAACTCCCAGAGGGACCATCAGGACTTCAGCTCCCCGCTGTAACGAGTCGAGAGCAGGGGAGGATGGGCAGCCTTATAAAACTAGTAAGGTTAGGTGAAAGAAGGGGATGGTGCGCAAGTGTAAAATCACCAGGCATGACCGCCAGCCAGGGTGAAGCTAGCCTAAGTCAATGCTGATAAAAAACACACAAGTAACACCATAAAAAAAGGGGCTGGGATACACCTAATCATACCACAATGTAAAAGAATAATGTATAACATATTCCTGCAATAAAATGACTAAATAACTAAGTATTCCTGAGCGATTTGGAAACATGATGCAACGGCGCCGACCGCATACCTGCCACAGATAATAAAAGGCATGCAAATTGAATGAAAAACGGTGTAGAGACGCAAAATTCTCCAACACAAAAGAAAAGGGTACTCAACTTAGTCGATGAGGAAGAAGCTGAAGCATCCATGATCGCTAAGTCACTCAAAAAAACAAAGAAAACAGACAGAAAAACCCCAGGGAACTATCAAAGATGGCGTCTGCAAAAAAGAATGGTTCAACAGGAAACGTGTTAGTAGTAGCACATTGAGATCGAGAGTTGTAACGGCTCTCTCGCCCACGTATCCTACCCTATCCCTTCTAACCATGGCTTGTTATTAACTCGTCCCTAATTTATACACGATAACTCTCGGGATATTCGCTCCGAAAGGTTAGAACTCCATGATACCTCTAAGGTAAAATTCTCTGGTATATCACTTGCTGGAATATCCCAAGTAAAAAGCTGCCATTAAGAAACTTCCATCAGGACGACATGGCTATCTCGCCCAAAAATAGATTTTTCCTATGTCAAAATCCATTTTCTTTCTGCCTTCTAATTCTTCAGCGTGCCCATTGGTCCCTGTAATGACAAGGGTTTACAGTCCACAACAACCAGTAAGACTAGTATTTAATGGACTAACATCCTTGAGAACTGAATCAAAAATAGTCTCATAACTCTGGGAATACATAAGAAGTTATAGTTTCAAAGCTTAGCTAAATTCCTTCATCTAGTAAAGGGATTTTTGGTATAACCCTTCCTTCTCTTTTGTTTCTATAAATCATCTTCCTATGATTGTTTTCCCTTAGATTTATCCCTTAGCCATTTCCCCGCAGGTCCCCTCCCTTACCCATATACCCTTAGGTACCCTTCATTTACCATTTAACCTTACCTCTCCTCCCTTAGCCATTTATCCCTAAGTTCCACCTTTAGAAATTTAACCTTAAGCTTCCTCCCTTTTCCCTTTACTCTTAAGCCTCTACCATAAACCCTTTACCTTTAGTTCCCCATTGCTTCTAGTTTCCCTTTAATGCCCATAATACCTCCTCATCTTCTTTCTCTAGTCCTCTTCATAATCTGCTCCAATTTTGCTCTTCCTTTAACTCCATATCCATCTCTCTTCAGTCTCTCCCGCCAATCCCCACCTCCCCTTCAAACATCCGTTTCTTTTTTGTGCCCTTTGAAATGCTCTTCCTGTTCCCCTCTGGTCCTTCCTTCTTCCCGCCAGGCTGGATCTCCCTTCTTCCTCTTCCTCATAGGCTTAGTTCCCCTCTCCACCCCAGAGAGAAAAATTATAAACCCCAAAACCGACGTCATGCACTTGTGACGGATACTGTAGAAGGCACAGGCCCAGATTTATTGAGTATCCTGAGAGAGAGAGAGAGAGAGAGAGAGAGAGAGAGAGAGAGAGAGTAGAGAGAGAGAGAGAGAGAGAGAGTGCTTTCCAAACTATTTCCATGTTGCAGTCTTCTCTACAAATGTTTAGAGTAGGTTCTGTAGGCTGTAACAGGTTCTGAAGGTTAGAAGAATTGGTGTTTTTGCATCATCTTGGTGTGTTCGTGTGTGTGTTGTTTGTTTTTAATAGATATAGATGGATAAAGATAGAGAGAGAGAGAGAGAGAGAGAGAGAGAGAGAGAGAGAGAGATGGTAATTTTAAGCTTTAATGCCCTTCATTGTCAATGTGGTAAATGAACAGGCATATCACTATTATTCATAAGTGTTTTGGATAGTTCAATATGATGAAATACAGTATATTTTTGCCTTTTTTTTAATAAACGAAAGATTTAAGTATGTGTAACATATATACATTATATATATATATATATATATACATATATATATATGTATATAAATATATTTATATATATATATATATATATATATATAAATATATATATATATATATATATATATATGTATATATATATATATATATATATATATATATATATATATATATATAAAACCTTTTCTGAGTTGGGATACCTGAACGTGGTGAAATGGTTTGTGTATCGCCATGATCAGCATAGCTGTACTCGTTACGGCCACCCGTACTAGGTTGGTTTGCCGTGAGCGATCAGACAAGTCTCCCACCACCATCAATCCGTAGTTGGCCAGCGTAGTGATGAAAAATGTCCAAAGGCCAGACATCAATAAGGTCACGTCTGAGGCCTTCTGCTGTGGACTAGAAATGGCTCCATTTTTTTTTTTGTTGCTGTGTAACTACACATTAAATGTATGCATGTATGTATGCATGTCTGTATGTATATATGTATGTATGTATATATATATATATATATATACATATATATGTATATATATATATATATATATATGTGTGTGTGTGTGTGCATGTATATATATATACATATATATATATATATATATATAAATTATATATATATATATATATGTATATGCTCTATATATATGTATTTATATATATATATATATATATATATATGTGTGTGTGCGTGTGTGTATACATATTCATTTGCATATAAGCTACAGTATGTACTTTAGTAATACAGACGGACTGTTCATTACTCAACAGGACCTTCTGACATTTAGTCTGTTAACCCAGAAATTCCCATAATTCCTTCAACTTGAAAAATCTCGTCACAAAAAAAAAGAAAAAAGAAAAAAAAATAGGTTCACTTTCATTCCTCCAAACTAGAGAGATTTTACCCGAAGTTTTTATTAATGAGATTGTTTGTCTAAACTTTCACCTTTTGACCTTAAGAAGCTACAACTTGAATCCTGAGAGATTTTTTACGGAAATGATATGGTTTAGTTCCTCTAAAGTTGATGTTACAACACCGTATGTGTTTTCGATCAATCAGTTGATCAATTATTAGTATTAATGCTAGCTAAGATACAACCCTGGTTTGAAAATCAGAATGCTATAAGCTCAAGAGCTCTAACATGAAAAGTAGCGTAGTGAAGAAAGGTAATAAGGAAATAACAAATAAAACTGATTGTAAGTAATGCATAAAATATGAAATATTTAAAAATCAAATCAACGTTGAAATATGTCAGTCATATATAAACCATAAAACGAGTCTTCCTTCAACCTGTTCAGCCGAAAGGAATCTTAAAAAAAGAAAAAAAAAATTTACCTGAAGTTCCAAAATATTTTAAGATCAATTCAACGTTAAAATATGCCGGTCATATATAAACCATAAAACGAGTCTTACATCAACCTGTTCAGTCGAAAGGAATAAAAAATAAAAAATAAAATAAAAAAAAATAAATAGATAAATAAAAAGTTTGACCTTTTGAAGTTCCATGGATTCAACCGCCAGATTAGGAAGACCATTCCATAATCTGATCACAGCTGGAATAAAACTTCTAGAATATTGTGTAGTTTTGTGCCTCATGATGCAAAATGCATAACTGTTAGAATTAACTGCGTTCCTGTTATTACGAGCAGGATGGTTCTGTTTGGAAAGATCTGAATGCAATGAATGATCTAAATTATATTAAAGAAATAAAAAAAAATTAAAAAATCTTTGATCTTAAAACCTTTCCTGAATTTCAAACCTTTGGCCTTTTAAGATTCAACCTCAGTTTTCAATAGTTTGAAATGTTTTACTTACAATGCTTTGAATTAAAAGCGTTTGAAATTAATATACCAGAATGTGGTTTTGATTCAATCATCTTTTACATATAAATTTTGTTCGTCAGATTTCATGAGATCATCGACAAATCATCTTTTACATATGAATATTGTTCTTGAGACCTTTGATATTGGATCTATTAAAATTCTTCTTCAAGTTTTATCATACTAGAGTGTTTAACATTTAAAGAACTGTAATCTTTGAACTTAAACCCTTTACACTAATAGGTTTTTGTGACCTTGACCTGAATATTTAAACTGAGACATGAAATATATTTACATCTCAAAATATATTATACTTTACTGTTAAATTCTTTGACATAATGAATTTAGAAGGACATTTCCTCTCTCTCTCTCTCTCTCTCTCTCTCTCTCTCTCTCTCTCTCTCGCTCTCTCTCTCTCTCTCTCTCTCTCTCTCTCTCCCGTTGAGAATCTAGTCTTTTCTAATACTACTGCTAGAGTTATGGAGTCCTTTGTCGGGCCAGACAGTACTACATAGGATCCTTCTCTTTGGTGTGGCTTATTCTTTACAGATTCTCATCTGTCCTCATACATCTGACAATACTGAGATTACCAAACAATTCTTCTTCACCCAAGGTATTAACTACTATACTGTAATTGTTCAGTGGCCACTTTCTTCTTGGTAAGGGTAGAAAAGACTCTTTAGCTATGGTGAGCAGCTCATCTAGAAGAAGGACACTCCAAAATCTATCCATTGTTCTATAGTCTTGGGTAGTGCCATAGTCTCTGTACCATGGTCTTCCACTGTCTTGGGGTAGAGTTTTGTTGCTTGAGGGTACACTCTGGTACACTATTCTATCTAATTTCTCTTCCTCTTGTTTTGTTAAAGTTTTTATAGTTTATGTAGGAAATATTTATTTTAATTTTACTGTTCTTAAAATATTTTATTTTTCCTTGTTTCGTTTCCTTTATGGACTATTTTCCCTGTTGGGGCCCTTGGGATTATAGCATCCTGCTTTTCCAATTAGGGTTGTACTTTAGCAAGTAATAATAATAATAATAATAATAATAATAATAATAATAATAATAATAATAATAATAATAATACGCTTAATCAGTAATTTTAATATAGATATTTTTCACATCTATATTTTAAGATCGAAAAAGATATTCTAGTTGCCTTAGCTTTTCCTAATAATTAGATATTTGTTATTGTACATTGAAAAATGTATAGCAGTGAAACTTGTTTTTTTCAATCGCATGTTGTTAATATAGACATAAATCATATTGGGAACTTGCTCCTAATGTAAAAGCGAGTAACGTTTGCCTAACCCTGAAGTTATAGCTCTTAAAAATATTAGATTTTAGAAATATTTTAGAAAAGATATACAAATCCAGAAATAGTTTATCCAAGAAACGTTTGCTACTACCAATTTTTTTTTTTTAAATCTTACCCTCCGAAAATCAGTAACATAGAAACGTTCGTCCAAAGAAGTCTTCAAAAAACCTTTGATTCCCCCCATGAAAAGTGTTTCCTTACGAGTAAAATCCTATCCCAATATAAACAATAACTTAGAAACGTTTGTCTAAAGAAGTCTAACCCCAGAACGTCTCACGAAAGAAATGAATATGTAAATCAGAAAACGTTCGACCAAAAAAAAAAAAAAAAAAAAAACTAATCTGGAAACGTATCTTTTGAAAGGTTCAGTCAAAAGAACGTCTCACGAAAGAAATAAATATTTAAACCCCCCCCAAAAAAAAAAAAACGTTTCACCATGAAATGAATAAGCTGGGAAACGTTTAAAACTAGCAGGGCTAAAGCGGAGAGGAAGACCTTGGAGTAGACAACACAAAACCGCTTTTGAAGTCAGCCCTCGGTGTGTACCTGTGTCAAAAGTCCATTGTTGCTAATTAGTTTTACGTTTGTGGTGCAAAATGAGCGAATGGGACGACTTTTTTTTTCTTTTCTTCATGTCTTCGCAATGGTATTATTATTATTATTATTATTATTATTATTATTATTATTATTATTATTATTATTATTATTATTATTATTATATTTGAGTATCATGTTTAATCAGTATTTTTTATCACTTTTGTGGTTTTATGGTTTTTGAAACACTGTCATCATTATCATTTTAGCTTATATTACTTTCTACTACTACTACTACTACTACTACTACTACTACTACTACTACTACACACTACCACTACCACTACCACTACTACTATTATTGTTATTATTATTGTCATTACTATTATCATCATCATCATCATCATCATCATTATTATTATTATTATTATTATTATTATTATTATTATCATTTCCAGAAATTCCTCATCCTTTTCTTTCTGCAAATTCATCTTTTCATCGTCTTTCCTCTCTTCGTTTTAACTTCTCCCTCATAGTCATCTTTAGTACTCTCTAACGCCATTCTTCCTCCTCTACCTTCCTCCCTATTTCTCCTTCTTCTTACTCCCTCCTTCGTCAAATAAATCCTTTTTAAATTACCTCCTCTCGAAAGCGAAAGAACGAAGAAAGGAAAAAAAAAAGTCTCGCCGATGGAGCTTAAATACCTGAAGTATCAGAGACTCTTGAACATTTCATGGAAAGTCTAACCACCCCTTCCCCCTTCTCTCTCTCTCTCTCTCTCTCTCTCTCTCTCTCTCTCTCTCTCTCTCTCTCTCAATTGGAGTGCACTCGGTAGAAGGTCTGGCAACCTCAGTTTGAATGAAGCTACTTCCTTAGGAGGGCTGAATTTACTCGCTTAAAAAAGCTAAAGTTTCTCTCCTAAAAAGGCTGCCCTTTTTCTTTTAAAAAGGCTGAAGTTTCTTTCTTTAAAAGGTCGAAGTTTTTACGCAAAAAGGCTGAAAATTTTCTCCTAAAAAGGCTGAAGTTTCTTTCTTCAAAAGACTGAAGTTTCTTTCTTTAAAAGGCTGAAGTTTCTTTCTTTAAAAGGCTAAAGTTTTTACGCAAAAAGAATGAAGTTTTTCTATTTAAAAGGCTGAAGTTTTTACGCAAAAAGGCTGAAGTTTTCCTCTTTAAAAGGCTGAAGTTTTTACGCAAAAAGGCTGAAGTTTTTCTCTTAAAAAGATGAAGTTTTTACGTAAAACAAAACTGGAGTTTCCCTCTTAAACAGACTGAAGTTTCTCTTAAAATGGCTGTAGTTTCTCTCTTAAGAAGGCCGAAATTCTTACCTAACAAAGGTTGAAGTTTCCCTTGCAAAAAGGCTAAGGTTCTTACCTAAATTAGACTGAAGTTACTCCGTTGATATGGCTCGAAGTTCTTGATTTATACAAAGCTGAAGCTCCTCTCTAATGGCGTAAAATTACTCCATTATAAAGGATGAACTTCCTTCTCAGAAATGAAGTTAATCCCTCAAAATTGATAAAGTTATTCCATCAACATAGCTGAAGTTTCCTCATCAGATTTGATGAACTTCTTGATATTAGGAAGTTCTCCCTAAAAACAAACGGGAAAATCCTTGTATTAAAGGCCTTAAGTTTCTCTCTTAATAAGGCTGAGGATTCAATCTTCCACGGAAGGGCTGAAGAAGTTTTTTCCCTGAAAGGCTGAAGTTTCTCCAGAAAAAAATAGTTTTAATAGAATTCAGTGTATTTCAACCAAAATGAAATTGCTACCTCAGATCATATAGCGATGATTTTTCCTTTTGAGTAATTGAAGTCTATCATAGTCATATGCTGAAGTTTTCCTAATAAATGGATGAAGTTCTTATCAAAGACTTCTTTCGTATATCCTCAATACATATTCTTAATTGAAATATTTACTACAAATTTTTGAAAATTTTAATGTTTACAAAAACAAACGAAGAACTAGAAGAAAAGGAAAAAAAAACAATATATAACAATATGAAATGACCAGATATTTTTCTGTTCATGAACCCCCGTTCCCACCATTGGACTCCCCCCCCCCCCACCCCCCACCCACCCACCCACCCACCCACCCAAGTACGTGAGGCAATATCTCTGTAAACTCATTTCCATATGATACGAGTTCTGGCATCTATTGATTTCATATTAACATCAAACTGTCGGAAGTAACATAATGAGAGTGTAAAGATCGACGACAGAGAGAGAGAGAGAGAGAGAGAGAGAGAGAGAGAGAGGGGGGGGGGGAACTTAAAGGATGAAGATTGTGAATAAGTAGATAGAGAAAGAGATAGAGAAAAGTTTATAAATGGGAAAACTCAAGTGAGAAAGGAAGAGAAAAACAGGGTGGGAAACAACATGAATAAGAGAGAGAGAGAGAGAGAGAGAGAGAGAGAGAGAGAGAGGGGGGGGGAACTTAAAGGATGAAGATTGTGAATAAGTAGATAGAGAAAGAGATAGAGAAAAGTTTATAAATGGGAAAACTCAAGTGAGAAAGGAAGAGAAAAACAGGGTGGGAAACAACATGAATAAGAGAGAGAGAGAGAGAGAGAGAGAGAGAGAGAGAGAGGGGGGGGGGAACTTAAAGGATGAAGATTGTGAATAAGTAGATAGAGAAAGAGATAGAGAAGAGTTTATAAATGGGAAAACTCAAGTGAGAAAGGAAGAGAAAAACAGGGTGGGAAACAACATGAATAAGAGAGAGAGAGAGAGAGAGAGAGAGAGAGAGAGAGATGTTGATCAAACGGAGAACATAAGGAGGAAAGAAAAAAGAGACAGAAGGTGAGACATAAGTTGCTTAACACGAATGAGAGAGAGAGAGAGAGAGAGAGAGAGAGAGAGAGAGAGAAATG
>NC_090760.1:66246341-66258841 GCF_036898095.1 Palaemon carinicauda | reverse complement strand
TGTAATCTCATAAGTTGCCTGTAAAATTCTCCAACATATTGGGGAAAGTAAAGAATTGCCAGGGCCTCTATAACCTGTTCATTTTCATCTGGCCTAAGTAAATAAACATTAAAATCTTGATTATTCAGGCAGGGTAGCATAAAAGTCAATGACATTTTGAAATGAGGTAGAAATACGGCTCTCTAATTACCATTTAATTTTTTATTTATTTTTTATTCAATTTCATGCAACCCTGATAGAATAATTGAGATTTCAGAGTTAAACCTATTCGTATTAGCAATCTTATTAAAAGATGAGTCATACGGCAAAATGATGAAAGTTATATTTAATGCTTTGGACTTTTTCTTTAATCACTGATGAATTTTCTCCATTTTTCTCTCTGTCCTTACGAGCCGCCAATCTGGTCATTGCGAGCCGCCAATGGCTCGAGAGCTGCGGAATGAAAACCACTGCCCTAGCAAGCAGGACCTAAGAGACTAACCATATTATTATTATTATTATTATTATTATTATTATTATTATTACTACTTGCTAAGCTACAACCCTTGTTAGAAAAGCAGGATGCTATAAGCCCAGGGGCTCCAACAGGGAAAATAGCCCAGTAAGGGAAGGAAACAAGGAAAAATGAAATATTTTAATAACATTTACAACATTAAAATAGATATTTCTTACATAAACTATAAAAATTTCAACAAAATACGAGGAAGAGAAATAAGATAGAATAGTTTGCCCTAGTGTACCCTCAAGCAAGAGAACTCTACTCCAAGACAGTGGAAGACCATGGTACAGAGGCTATGGTACTACCCAAGACTAGAGAACAATGATTTGATTTCGGAGTGTCCTTCTCCTAGAAGACCTGCTTACCATAGCTGAAGAGTCTCCTCTATCATATGATCAGCGCCCAAGGCCCCTCTCCACCAAAGCCAGGACAAGGGAGGGCCAGGCAATGGGTGCTGCTGACTCAGTAGGCAGACCTATAGGCTCTCCTAAACACCCCATCCTTAGCTCACAAGGATAGTGAGGTTGCAGGCACTAAAGGAACTAATGAGTTTGAGCGGGACTCGAACTCCAGTCTGGCGATCACCAGGCAGAGACGTTACCAGTATGCCCACAACAACCCTAAATACTATACAAGGAAAATTGTTTTATTAATGATTGTAGGAAAAAATTGTTTGTTTTATGGGAAACAAATTGTTAAGATCTATAAATTTACAAGGAAATATATATATATATATATATATATATCATTTATATTTATGGATAAATATTGGTAATTTCCATCTGGGAAAATGTCTTAATGACGATTTGCCGGTAAATAGATATTTCATCTAATTTATATATGAAGGTAAAACAAGGGCTAGCCACAGGGAAAACTTGCGCAGAAAAATACAATTTGAAATTTCTACTTCAAAATTTACCAGACATAAACTAATGGATATTTTTTTTTTTTTTTTTTTTTTTTTTTTTTTTTTTTTTTTTTTTTTTTTTTTTTTAAGTAAAATCTACTCTTCTATTTATTTTTAAGTGATTTCTTACCATTAATTAATGTTAGTAGTGGGGAAAAAATTTTTTTCTGAGAACACTTATTTAATCTTTCTGTTTCAAAATTAAAATTTTGATTGGCTAAAGAAAAAATGACATTCCTGAGCTTTGCCAAAACTCATGATTTTCTAATACTGTTTTTCCTTAGGGAGTTTGGTTCAGGAGATTTTTCTGGCCATTTCAAAGAATTCGTTATTTTTTACCTATGTTTTTATTGTCTGGAATTATTTATTTGTTTTTTGTTTTTTATCATTCGGTTTTTCCTTCTTTTTTATTTATTATTTACTTGGCCTTATTCAAGATTCTACTATTTCCGTTTGCAATTCTTTGATTTCCTATTATTCGGTTTTCCTCTATTTCTCTTTCTATTTCTTCTTTCTGTAATACAAGTTCTCAATTATTGGATTTTATTCTTTTTTTATTTATTATTTACTTAGCATTATTCAAATTTCTACTATTTTCGTTTTCGTTTTCAGTTCTTTGGTATCCTATTATTCGGTTTTCCTCTATTCTTTCTATTTCTTCTTTCTGTTATAAAGGCTCCCAATTACTGGATGTCATTCTATTTTAAACAATATTATTAAGTTTTTAATTACTTGGATTTTTTATCATTCGACATTTATTATTGAGTTTTCCATTATTCTTTTTACGTTATTAGATTTTTCATTATCTCAATTTTCTATTAAAGGTTTAAAGGCCACTCCTGAATGGCAGAGGCAAGGGACAGTAACATTGTCCTAGAGACTGACCATATATAGTATACATATGATCAGTGCCCAAACCCTCTCTCCGGCCAAGCTAGGACCAAGGAGGACCAGGCAGTGGCTGCTGATGACTCAGCAGATAGACATATAGGCTCCCCCTGACACCCATCCTTAGCTCACAAGGATGGTGAGATTGCAGCGACCAAAGAAACTAACAAGTTTGAGCGGGACTTGAACCCCAGTCTGATGTTCACCAGTAAGGGACGTTACCACATCGGCCACCACAAACCTTTATGATACATTCCAGCAAATTAAAATTGTCAGAACTCAGAAAAAAAAACATTGAATTTTAATAATAATAAAAAAATATATACCTTTCCATCATCCATAGACTTTCCAATAAGGTGCGATTTTTTCCCACCATTTTGGCAATCTCAAATGTTTATGCATAACATCCCTAGTTTTGCCATTTCCCATAATTATCCCCTAAACCACAATGTTTTCTCCAATTTACAAATTGTCTGAAGTTCCCATTAGATTAAAAGATACTTTCTTTTTTTTACTGTGGGATCCATTTTCCCCTTTCGAGAAACATTACTTTTTCCTTTGAGAGTCATTACTCTCCCCTGATTACTCTCGAGAGAGCCACCCGACGCTGTCTGGTGTCCACTTTTACTTTTGATCTAGCAGTTACCACACCAAAGGCTGGAAGGTGGAAGATAGCGATAGTACTAGGAAAATCAACACTGATTCCTAGAATTATACTTTTCCCGAAGTTGAAATACTGATATTTATCGAATATTCATTTATTCATCTTTTTGCTGATTTTAAATTTGAAAATATTCCTCCATATGAATAATTATTTTTTTTGTATATCATTATACATAATATATGTTTCTACGTGTATTTTCTTCTATGATTATTTGATGAAAAAATGGTATGTAGTTTTAAAAAAATTAAAATTTTTACCCTTGAAAAATAGGCTACTTTGAAGGCAGGTTTGCTATGTCCAGAGTGTAAATTCGGTATATTTCCCTCAAATACCAAGTTGCTCATATATAACCCTTAAAGACCTTTATACATGCATATATATATATATATATATATATATATATATATATATATATATATATATATGTATATATATATATATATATATATATATATATACACATATATATATATACATATATGTATACATCTATATATAAGAACATATATGTTCATTATTTCTCAGCTCGTGTATTTATTTCAGTATTTCCTTTCCTACTTGGGCTATTTTTCCCTGGTGGAGCCCTTGGGGTTATAGCATCTTGCTTTTCCAACTAATGTTGTAGCTCAGCTAGTAATGATAATATATATATATATATATATATATATATATATATATATATATATATATATATATATATGTATGTATGTATGTATGTATGTATGTATATATATACTGTATGTGTATATATATGTGTGTATATATGTAGATATATATATATATATATATATATATATATATATATATATATACATATATATATATATATATATATATACATATACATATATATATATATATATATATATATATATATATATACATATATATAAGCAACAAACAGACAAAGCAGTGCACCATAGTCACAAATAACCTTAGAATCCCGTTTCATTTACATCAGAGGAAAGAAAAACAGCACATGAAATGCCAAAGAGTGCGACCAATGTTTTGAAAAGGCCGCTTTCAATAACACATTTGCCCCGGACGTTCTAGACTCCAAAAACAAACAAATTCTACTGAATAAACACTATCCAGAGATCCAATCTCTCTCCTGTAATGATCAGCCATTGACATGATGTCCCCCAGCTCCAGATTAGGGTCTCAAGGAGGAATGAAATTTGAAGGGCAAAATAGGTCATGCCAGGGTTCTGATATGATCAATTAAAGGAGGGAAGGAGGTTGGTGAGAGTATGGGCGAGATTAGCGTGGAAAAGGAGGGGTGTAATAAAACCGAAGGCAGGGGGAAGAAAGAGGTGGAGGTCGACATTATGTTACTTGAATTCCTGCGAGTAATAACATTTTGCTGACGTTGCAAGAGCCAGATTGGAGGCGGGTGATATTGCTCTTAAGAGAGAAAATAGAAAGGTTGTACAGAATGGCGGTAACTCAAGCGACGTCGTGAAACAGTGGAATTCTTAGATTGTTTCCAGGGGAACATTTGCAGCATTCAGTTTATGAGTTTCATTACTTTTATAAAATCTATTAAATATTAATGAATAGTTTAAGTATCACTAAGCAACTCCTAACGCATGAAAAGTTGCCAAATATTCTTATATTTCCTGATAAATGGAATATAAAGTTTATACAGTAAGAGACACGAGAGCCTGAAAATTCTTAGAATTTTTCAAAAAAGAGATTTTACAGAATTAAATTTATGAAAGTTTCATTACATATATATTCTATTGAATATTTCTGAGTATTTAAACATCCCTAGGCAATTCCTTATATATGAAATGTTGCCAAATATTCATATATATCTTAAATTGGTTAAGAAAAGAAATGTAAAGTTGATACTGAACGTCAGTAAAATACTTTACACCGTAAAAATTAAATTCTTAGAATTTTTCAAAAAAAATCATTAAACAAAATTCAATTTACGGAAGTTTCATTACATATATATTCTATTGAATATTTGTGAATATTTAAACATCACTAGGCAACTCGTTGTGTTTGAAATGTTGCTAGATATTCCTATATTTTACAGAAAAAGTATCCATCAACTAAATACTCATTTAAGAATAGTTGCCAGATATTTTTATACTTTTCAAAATTAACATATTACATAGAGTTGCTAACTGATCGTACATTTTATAGAATATTTACAAATATATCAGACGAGAAACAGCCATTTAAATTTCATAGAATAATTATGAATAATTGGAGTATCAGACAACCACGTAATGAATCGAAAGTTGTTATTGACTCTCATATTTCATAGGATAGTTTTTGATATATTGGAAATATTAATTAATCACTAAATTTTACCAATGTATCTACAATTACCTGTATTTCATAGGATACCTATGGATAAAATATATTTAATAGAAGTAATAGATATTATCTATGAAATATATTTTTTGTAATATTAAATTAAGAAATTGTATATTGTATATCATATTTAGTCCAGATGAGTTGCTTGAAAAAAAAATATGTTGTCAATCAAAATAATGCATATTATATATTATACATCTGCAAAGTCTTACATTTTTAATTGGATATCTTCAAGGTTTATGGTTACATCTCAGTGTTATTAATACCATTAGATATTTTCTGATTTCTGAACTACTCTCGATTATATTCATCTGTTGATACAGTAATTGTTTACAACACCACGCTCTCCATTTACTCCAAAATAATACAATCCTGCAGTTCTCATCTTCTTGCACAATAATTAGGTGGTTATTTAAATTCTGGGAAAGCAATAATTAGCAAGATATGTTGAGGAAAGGGGAAAGGGTTATAAAAAGAAATTAGCTCGGTTTCTTCACTAAACGACTTGGAACTGACATGTCAACATAGTCAACCAAACAAAATTCGTGAAGCCAGCGTACATAAACAGAAGTTCGTGATGCCAGCGTACATTTGATATATTGTATATTCAAAATATACTTAATCAAAAATGGATTAATTACTCAAAAGTGTCCATAAAATGTGCAATTTATAAATAGTGACACTTATGAGTAATCACTCAATTTTTTATTAAGTATATTTTGAATATACAATATATCAAATGTACGCTGGCATCATGAATTTTGTTTGGTTGACTATGTTGACATGTCAGTTCCAAGTCGTATAGTGAAGAAACCGAGCTATTTTCTTTTTATAACCCCTTCCCCTTTCCTCAACACATCTTGCTAATTATTGCTTTCCCAGAATTCAAATAACCACCTAATTACGGTGCAAGGAGATGAGAACTGCAGGATTGCATTATTTTGGAGTAAATGGAGAGCGTGGTGTTGTAAACTATTACCGTTGATACTAATACACATATTCGAATTAACATAACTATAGCCAATACATCTTCACATTTTCACTGATACGTCTTGTTGAAATAGAGCCGAAAGTTTCCAGGCTGCTACATCTTTCCTGGACACATTTTCACTCTGCACTACATCTTCTCTCTCATACGTAATATCAGCTATTCACACACCGAAGCTAGCTGCATTAGCATTGAAGTCCCTCTCAGCCGCCCATGTAAGTAGCCCTCCGCTATGAATACAAATGACACTTCTCTCTCTCTCTCTCTCTCTCTCTCTCTCTCTCTCTCTCTCTCTCTCTCTCTCTCTCTCTCTCTCTCTCTCTCTCTCTTTAAAGGGGAAGGTAGTCTAGGTATTAAGTCAAAAGCTACAAAATGTTTAAAGGTACTGATGCAGTGCGTTACGCGTTCATTACAAGGTTCGTTTTATGGTAGGCTCATGAGAAAAGCAGATCGGGTTGGGATTGGTCAGTGCTTGGTTGGGTTACCTCCTTGCGATGGTAGATGCACTCTTGGGTAGATCGTAGGTGTGGAGAGAGAGAGAGAGAGAGAGAGAGAGAGAGAGAGAGAGAGAGAGAGAGAGAGAGAGAGAGGGGCGGGTCCATGGCGCGGTGATTAACACATCATTTCACTTAACTTGATACCAAAGCAATTTAGTCAATAGGAGCTAAACATTTCGGCGTCGTCAAGCCCGGGGCCAGCCTGTCTTACCTCTGGCTCTCATGTAAGTATGTAAAATGAATGTAAGGACTTGCTCTTTCTATCATCTCTTACATTACTATTATTAGTATTCAAATAAAAGTCCTGTGGAATTTAATAACATTAGGAAAGACGTAATAGGAAATATCTGAGACTTTCACTTTGTCATGCTCATGGCTTAATGGTTTTCATTAGGGAACACGACCTTACTGTCCTTGTGAATTTAGAAATCGAGGGTTTTGATTATTATTATTATTATTATTAGCCAAGCTACAACCCTAGTTTGAAAAGCAAGATGCAATAAGCCCAAGAGCTCCAATAAGTAAAAATAGCCCAGTGAGGAAAGGAAATAAAGAAATTAATAAATGATAAAAACAAATTAACAATAAATCATTGTAAAAAACAGTAACGTCAAAATAGATATGTCATATATAAACTATTAGGTCAACCTGCTGAGTTGTCAGTAACCATTCTCTGCTCTTCCCTGATCCTACCTTGGGTGAAATGGGACTTGGAGGATAACCATAAGAAGTTATTTCGGTATTAAACTGTTGATGGAAAATATCCATTATACCTAACATAAATTATATATCATACAGTGAAAAAAACTAATTATAAACTAAAGGAAGACTTTTTTATTTTTAGACAAAGTTTAGATAAGTAAATTTTTTTGAAATATATTTCATAAATTTAATAATTTGTTAGATATGTTTTCTTTCATACTTTTTACTATAATATTTACAAAGTTCTCAATGTCAAGCAGTTCGTAATACTGAACATGCAGTTAATTCTAATAGCCAGGACTTCTCCATCATGAGGCTCAATACTACACGGTACCCTAGAAGTTTTATTCCAGCAGTGACCAAGTTGTGGAATGATGAGGCAAATGTTTTTATATAGAACAGGATGATATAAGTATCTTTTTATAGTCTATATATGAGAGGTCTATTTAATGTTGTTACTGTTCTTAGAATATTTTATTTTAATTGTTTATTACTTCTCATTTAATTTATTCTTTCTTACTTCCTCTTTAATTTTATTTCCTAATTTCATTTCCTCACTTGACTATTTTTCCCTGTTGGAGCCCTTGGGCTTATAGCATTCTGCTTTTCCAACTAGGGTTATATCTTAGGTATTAATAACAACAACAACAACAATATTAATAATAATAATAATAATAATAATAATAATAATAATGATGATAATAATAATAATAATTATGATAACGATAATAACAACAACAACAAATATAATAATAATAATAATAATAATAATAATAATAATAATAATAATAATAATAATAATAACAGGACAAAAAAATCATGATAAATTTGATATATACGAAATGAACAATGGGTTGTTTTTTATATTGTTTCGAAATAAAAGGCTAAAAGAAAGAGAAAATAATGTTTCATTCAACTCAATTAATTTTCCCAACAAAATGAAATACTTTTCCTCTAATATTATTAATATTTATTGGAATTTAAACCGTTTTAAAACAAATACTTTTCCTTCAATAAATATTATGTAAAAAAAATATTTTAAGTTTATAAATATCACTATTCTTCCGTCAACAAAACTCGACCAGATAGAAAGACATTAACAAGACGCTAAATAGGTTCTATCTCAAAAAGAAATATTTTCCCCCGACAGTAATCTGTTCGGCTATTTTTATTTGACAGGAAACTGAAAATTAGAGTTGTCAGAGAAATAAAAAGAGCACAGGTTTCTCTCCTTTTTGGCCCCATATTGAAAAAGTTTGAGCGGAGTTCGTCTGGCGGGAAATTCGGGAACTAGTTCAACAAAGTCTGTAATTAAGTGTGACCTGTGTTGTATGAGGAAGATGACCTGAGGCCCTTTATTATCATTTTCTGGGAAAAGTGACTATATTTAGATGTCTAAAGGTTTAAAGGCCGTGCATGAATGGCAGAGGCAAGGGACTGTGATATTGCCGTAACAAGCAGGGCAATGCCCTAGAGACTAACCGTATATACATAAGATCAGCGAACGAGCTCCCTCTCCACCCAAGCTAGGACCAAGGAAGGATAGGCAATGGCTGCTGATGACTGAGCAGATAGACATATAGGCTCCCCCAAACCCTTCATCCATAGCTCACAAGGATGGTGAGGATGCAATAACCAAAGAAACTAACTAGTTTGAGCGGGACTCGAACCCCAGTCTGGCGTTCACCAGTCAGGGATGTCACCACATCGGCCACCACAATGAGTGTAGATACCTTAAAGTGGGGGAATATTTTGCGTTTCGTCATGATTAGCAAAGCTGTACTAGTCAGGGCTACCCATAATAAGGTTGGTTTGCTATGAGCGATCAGAGTAAAGTCTCCCACGATCGCCCATACGTAGTTGGTCAGCCTGGTGAGGGAAATTGGCGAAACTCCACAAATGAATAAAGACGTGTCTGAAGCCTTTTCCTTGTAGTTGACTAGAAACGCAAGCATTTTTTTTTTTTTTTTTTTGGTTCTTGTTAAATGCAATAAATAGAAACTTTATGAATAGACAAAAATAGTGAACGAGGATGTAATGTGATAGATTTTTTTTATTTATTTATTTTTTATTTTTATTTTTTTTTGGGGGGGGGTAATGAAGGAGGTTTAGAAAATGGAATGAATAAGTTTAGTCATAATGATATTAATCTGAAACGATGATGATAGAACGAACATGCAATTGATGTATGTAAATTAGTTTGAATAATAATAATAATAATAATAATAATAATAATAATAATAATAATAATAATAATAATAATAATGATAATAATAGATTTGGTAATAATAATAGTATTTACCACTAATGAAATAGATAAAAACTGTTATTAATGAGAATATAAATTATGTTGACCGTAATAGATTCTAATTATAGTAACAGAGCAACTTTTCGATCTTTCCATTACCGTCCGCTCACAATTAAAAAGTCTCAGAATATCATTCTCCGTATGCATTCCTTCTCTGGTAGTTTAAGCAAAAGAATATTTCTCGAGAACCGAAGAGATACGGGTTTAGATGTACTGAACTGCGGCTGCCTGACCCCGTAGACTTTCTTTAGCTCCGTATTCCCTCCCGTCTAATCTCTATTCGTTGGCGAGGATTTTCCTCATCATCATCATCATCATCATCATCATCATCATATTATTATTATTATTATTATTATTATTATTATTATTATTATTACCTCCACCAACAAAGTTTGAAGAAGGTTATGTTTTACCCCCCAGTTTTTTTTTTTTTTTTTGCGAACTGCTTCCTGGCCACAATGTTAATTGTAGATGAATGAAAATTGCAAAGATAAACTGTAATGTAAATAGCGGGAAATGATTAAATTTTGGAAGGTCAAGGTCAAAGGTCAGGTTGACGGTCAAGCAAAATGTCCAATTCACGTAATCAGCCATAAGTTTGGACATCGTTGTCACAGAGACTTTAAATTTGGTTCATATTTGAGTGTATGAAAATCAACCCCAATTAATACATGTTAAGGTCAAAGGTCAAGGTCATGGTCGAGTAACCGGTAGGGAAATAAGCGGCCTTTTGCGGAGGTCTGCACTTTACTGAGTGCCCCTCCAGTTATTATTATTATTATTATTATTATTATTATAATTATTATTATTATTATTATTATTATTATTATTATTATTATAAGCTAAGCTACAATCCTAGTTGGAAAATCAGGATGCTATATGCCCAAGGACTCCAACAGAAAAAGATATCCCAGTGAGGAAAGAAAACTAGAAAATAAATAAACTACAAGAAAAGTAAAGAACAATTAAAATAATATGTAATTAAGAACATTAACAACATTAAAACAGATATTTCATAAATGAACTACAAAGAAAGACTTATGTCATCCTGTTCAGCATAAAAACATTTGCTGCAAGTTTGAACTTCTGAAGTTCTACCGATTCAACTACCTAATAAAGATAGTCATTTTACAACCTTGTGTCTCAAATTTTACAAATAGTGTTTACGTTGGTCCTATTGAACCCTAGATACTCCCATTTTATAGGTTTAAAGGGCGCTCATGAATGGCAAAGACAAGGGATAGTGACATTGCCCTAACAAGCAGGACAATGCCCTAGAGACTGCCCATATATATATATATATATATATATATATATATATATATATATATATATATATATATATGATCAGAGCCCAAGTCCCCTCTCAATCCAAGTTGGGACCAGGGACGGCCAGGCAGTGGCTGCTGATGACTCAGCAGATAGACCTATAGGCTCCCCTAAAACCCCCATCCTTAGCTCACAAGGATGATAAGGTTAAAGCGATCAAAGGAACCAACGAGTTTGAGCGGGACTCGAACCCCAGTCTGGCGTTCACCAGTCAGGGACTTTACCACATCGGCCACCACAACCCTGAGTGTTTAGTAATTCGGTTTCACTACCTTATATTTTAGGAACACCTTGAGTTCTGGAATCGTCGTTCAATTAGTTCATTATGCATGTTGCATAATATTTTTTTCATAATTGTGACCATCCTTTACATTCAGATCTTCCCGGGCAGTACCACCCTGATAGTAATACTAGGCATGCAATTAATTCTAATAGTCATCCCTTCTCCATCATGAGGCTCAATACTACACAGTATTCAAGAAGTTTTATTCCAGCTGTGACCAAGTTGTGGAATGATCTTCCTAATCGGGTAGTTAAATCAGTAGAACTTCAAAATTTAAACTTGCATCAAATGTTTTTATGTTGAACAGGCTTACATAAGTCTTTTTATATTTTATATATATTGTTACGGTTTTTAGAATATCTTATCTTGATTGTTCATTATTTCTCATATCGTTTATTTATTTCCTTATTTCCTTTCCTCATTGGGATATTTTCCCCTGTCGCAGCCCTTTGGCTTATACGACTATGGGTGTAGCTTGGATGATAATAATAATGATAATAATAATAATAATAATAATAATAATAATAATAATAATAATAATAATAATAATAATAATAATAAGGACTATAGAATTAATAAAAATCTAATTTTTATTCATCATAGATCTTTATGTTTAATTTATTTTCTTAATAATCAAATTTAGTATATATATATATATATATATATATATATATATATATATATATATATATATATATGTGTGTGTGTGTGTGTGTGTGTGTGTGTGTGTGTCTATTATAATTTGTATCTCCCTAATTTAATCAGGCCAGATATGTAGGAGCCAACGTATGCCCATTAGGATGGTAAGAATCTTTTCCCTTCAACAATTTTTTTTTTTTTAGCTCATTGGCATCTTAGCCCCGAGTATTATTATTTTTCTTTTTTTAAGCTCATTGGCATCTTAGCCCCGAGTATTATTATTATTTTTTTTTTTTAACTGATTAGCATCTTAGCCCCGAGTATTGTGTCATACAGCCAATATTTCATGAATCACAAATAGGGCCCTCCAGGAGGGAATGATAATAAGAATATCTATAAAATGCTAGATAAAATTAGACCAAATAAACCCGAATTGGTAACTCAGCCAGAACTTTTGCCTCCAGA
>NC_090760.1:66226341-66238841 GCF_036898095.1 Palaemon carinicauda | reverse complement strand
ATCACAATTTTCATATGTCTCTCAGGGATCTCGTCTATTATCCTCTGCAGTTCTTCATAGTATTCGTCTTTTCTTTCTTCAGGGGAATCATTTGTTTGGGCATAGCGAACTATAGTACTCAAATTGCACTTCTATGATTTGAACTTTGCTAGTAACAATCTATCATTTACAGCTCTCCACTCGATTAATGCCTTTTCTGCTCTTGGTGTCATCATCATTCCTACCCCTTTTCTTCCAGCTCCATTTGATCTTCCTAAGTAAATATATATATATATATATATATATATATATATATATATATATATATATATATATATATATATATATATATATATATTTCCTACGGCCAAGATATTCAAACTTTATTTCATAAATTCACTTTCTACATGCTGTAACTTCCCAATCTGATTCATGGTTCTATTATTCCAATTACCTATTTTCAATTTTTCTTTAGAATTTATAAATCAGGAGATTCTTAGCACCCTGCTACGCCAGGGACAGGGGGCCATTCTGTCATCTTCTCTCTCCATGACTGACTAAATCCATAGAGGATTCATTAGCTAGATACATCAAAGGATAGCCAGTTCCTTGTGAGGCGCAGGGCTTATGTAACTAAGGCAAGTAACACCTGCCAGTCCATACTAAATCTAGTAAGATCAACCGCCAGGCATCAGGAATAGAAGCCGAAGAGACCGTTTGTCCGTCGTCTTAAACACAATACGTCACCCTGCTGCCAGTGACTTCATCGAGTTTTAAGGGTGGGGGGGGGGGCATTTCTTCACACACAAAGCTCTGTTTACTCCACCAAGTTGCTCATCCGCTTATACGAGAATAACCGTTGGCAAACATGGATTGCTAAGATATACCGCCTAGCACGGTATATTTATATATATATATATATATATATATATATATATATATATATATATATATACATATATATATGTGTGTATGTATATATATGTATGTATATATATATACAGTATATATATATATATATATACATGCATATATATACATATATATGTATGTATATGTATATATATATATATATATATATATATATATATATATATATATATATATATACACACACACATATACACACACATATATATATATGTATATATATATGTATATATATATATATATATATATATATATATATATATATATATATATGAAGTCGACGTAAATACCCTTTATCAAATATTTATGTTTCCATAAATATATTCCAGCCAAAAAGGTACCCAGACATTCATGGTAATGGTTAATGTTGAGTGAAACATTATAATTCCCTGCCATCAGAACGATTTTCCTAAGTCACAATTTTAATTTTTGTGTTGTAATTTTTTTGTTTTGCATATAATTATCGCCATTTTACTTTTGCCTGACTTCAAACTTTGATTGATCCCGGCTCCCTTTTTCCTTAAAGAATTTTGAGAGAGAGAGAGAGAGAGAGAGAGAGAGAGAGAGAGAGAGAGAGAGAGAGAGAGAGAGAGAGAGAGAGAGAGAGAGAGAGAGAGAGTGTCAGAGTCAGAGTTTAATGCAGTTTGTTTTCCTTTTCGATCGTCAAATGCAAAATAATATTAATGATAATGATGATAATTATTATTATTATTATTATTATTATTATTAGTATTGTTGTTGTTGTTGGTGTTGTAGCTGTTGTTGCTGTTGTTGTTAGCTAGGATACAACATTAGTTGGAAAAGCAGGATGCTTTAAGCTCTGTAAGGGCTCCAACAGGGAAAATAGCACAGTGAGGAAAGGAAATAGGGAAACAGACAGAATAGTGTGCCTGGGTGTACCCTCAAGCAAGAGAATATATCCAATTTGTGATTTATATGCGCTAACATCACCTTAAAGTAATTTATGAAAACAATATTGATGAACAATATACATTATACGAATTAATAAGCTTTAAAACATCCTTAAAACTCACAAGAAATATTTGATATCCCTTTTCTCTCATAACCCACACTCGAGAGAATTTAAGAGGATATCCGAAACCTTCCTACATATACGTTGAGTTCCATCTACAGCCACCAACGCCGGAATACAAATTTGTCTTAAGCCCCCGTTAACGTCACCCTCAGCCGTTGGCGTTGAGTGATCGCTGGCCCACCCACACCAGAGAAGCAGAAACCGAGAGGTTTTACTTAACAAGGGCGAGACGTGACAGTTTGAGTTGTGGTAATGCCTTCCGAACAGAATCCCTCTGGCGGGAGTAAGGGAAAGTATTATCAATTCTTTTGGTGTCTAGGTTTATGGTCCTTGTTAATTTCCTAAATGGTCTTTTGGTGTCTAGGTTCAATTGATTGATTGATTGATTGACTGAAAGTTTTCTGGCCTCCTGACATCTAAGGTCATTGACGCCGTGTCTAGATTCAAGTTCATGTTGATTTCTTAAGTGGTCTTTTTGGTGTCTAGGTTCAAATCCATGTTAAATTCCTATAATTTCTTAAGTGGTCTTGTGGTGTCTAGGCTCAAGTCCATGTTAATTTCCTAAGTGGTCTCTTTGTTGTCTGGGTTCAAATCCATGTTGATTACCTAAGGGGTCTTTTGGTGTTTAAGTTCAAGTCCATGTTAATTTCCTAAGTGGTCTTTTTTGTGTCTGGGTTCAAATCCATGTTGATTTCCTAAGTAGTCTTTTGGTGTCTAGGTTCAAGTCCAGGTTAATTTCCTAATTGGTCTTTTTAGTGTCTAGGTTCAAATCCATGTTAATTTCCTAAATGGTCTTTTGGTGTCTAGGTTAATTTCCTAAGTGGTCTTTTTAGTGTCTAGGTTCAAATCCATGTTAATTTCCCAAGTGGTCTTTTGGTGTCTAGGTTCAAATCTATGTTAATTTCCTTAGTGGTCTTTTGGTGTCTAGGCTCAAGTCCATGTTAATTCTTAAGTGGTCTTTTGGTGTCTAGATTCAAGTCCATGTTAATTTCCTAAGTGGATTGTATAGGTTTTGAGTCTTATCAAGTCCTGAGTGGAGTGCTTAGGTTTAATTCTTTTCAATTCCTAAGTTAAGTAGATAAGTTAAATTCCTTTGCAGTTCATTAAGGGTCCAAGTTTAGCTCCTTATCAATTTCCAAGGTCATTGTATATGTTTGAGTCTTATCAATTCTTAAATGAAACACCTAAGTTTAATTCACATCCATTCCTAAGTGAAGTGTCTAGGTTTATTACCTAATTAAAGTGAATAGGTCTAAGTCTTATCAGTTCCTAAGTAAAGTGTTTAGATTTAATACCTAAGTAGAGTGAATAGGTCTAAATCTTATCAGTTCCTGAGAGAAGTGTCTTGGTTTAATTCGTATGAATACCAAAGAGAAGTGTAAAAGTATAAGTTTTATCAAGTTTTCAGTAAAGTGTATAGGTCTAATTCTTACCAATTCCCAAGTAAAGTAGATAAATCTTAAGTTTTATCAATTTCCAAGATAAGTGTCTATGTCTAATTCTTACCAATTCCCTATTGAAGTGAATATCTTTAAAGCTTATTAATTGCTAAGTGAACTGTGTATGCCTAATTCCCTTTTAGCTATTTAGGTAATGTCTCAGGATATAATTCTTAACAAATTCCAAGGTAATATGTCTACATCCATATTCTTAGCATGCCATAGTTGCAATGTGTACAGTACGTCTAATGCCCCAGGTGAAGTGATTCATTCTAATTTCTAATCAATTATTTTGTATTGTCTTTATTTCTTACTCCATATTATTAGCCAAGGGATGTCCCAAGATCTAATTCTTTACCAGTTGTGAAGTGTCTGGGCCTAATCTCGTGTCAAGTTCTTCGTAAAATGTCAAGATGTAATTCCTTATGATTTCGTAGATCAAGGGCCTAGGTCTAATTCACGCCAATTTCGGATTCTATTTCCTATAGATCCCCAGATGAAGTGTCTAGGTAATAAAAGGAATTGTTTAATAATGTATTTCAATTATTGGGCATTGGATTCCAGAAGAAATAATTCAGTATTAACAGGAGCTTCTAAAAATTTTTACATTTTTTAGGAATAGTAGACTTTTCTTACAGAGCTGGAGTGTTAATTCCATCCACTTCTTTCCTCTTTTATACGATATTGGGATGTCAACATTTCTAATTATCTTGAAAGTAGTTCCCTGGAAGGTTTTCCTTTCAGTTCCTTGTAGGTAACATTTTCTTTGGATAAAAATATTTTTTCCAAGGTAGTTTTTCCTCTAGAAGTTCTTCATAGAATATATTATAATTCCAGAATGTTGTTCTTCCCCCATAAGATATTTTCCGTAAGAAACACAAACAAATGTAAATCCAAACCAAAACAAAATGGAAACCCGACTACTCCGAGTCCTGCTCACTTCACATCGCTTTGTCATTTTCCTTTTCTTAAGACAAAACCATTTATCTGTAGGAGTTTTCTTGTTGTCTTGATGAACTCTCTATGAATATGAATGAGACGGAAAAGCCGTCTGTTTGAGTAGATAAATCTCAATTTAGAGCAGTGGGGGAAATTAGGAGGTGATTTTTTGTTTAGCACTGTTGCAATTTAGATTTTGTAGTGGGATTAAGTGGCTGATAAGTTGTTCTAAGGTATGGGATTTTCCCCAATTATAAGAACGATGCAGACTGAGAAAGTATTATTGAAAAGCTGAACAGAGTTTTTCAAGATTATAATGAAGATTGGGCTGTACACCAGTGAAAGTATTGTTAAATGGCTTACCAGTTTGTGTAAGGTAATGGATATTTTCCAATAGCAAGAAAAATGCAGATGAAAATCAACACAATATCGTGTTCAAATAGAAATAGATTTCTGTCTCATACTAAGATTAAACTCTAGCCCCTTCAAATGAAAGGCCAGGTCACGTTAAACCATGCCACCAGATGCTCAAATGAAGTTGGAACCTAACTGCTCTTCGACAACGAAGCCTTCAACGATGACTTCGATGAATTCGACGATGATGATAACTATGACAACCTCACCTTCAACAACGACTTCGATGAATTTGACGATGACGATAACTTCGACAACGACGCCTTATACAATGACTTCAATGAATTCGACGAAGACAATAGATTCGACAACGACGACTTTATTGATTTTGACGATGACGATAACTTCGACAACGACGCCTTATACAATGACTTCAATGAATTCGACGAAGACAATAGATTCGACAACAACGACTTTGTTGATTTCGACGATGACGATAACTTCAAGAATGACGCCTGCAACAACGACTTCAATGAAAATTGACAATGATGATAACTTCAACAATGACGCCTGCAACAACGACTTCAATGAAAATTGACGATGACGATAACTTCAAGAATGACGCCTGCAACAACGACTTCAATGAAAATTGACGATGACGATAACTTCAAGAATGACGCCTGCAACAACGACTTCAATGAAAATTGAAGATGAGGATAACTTCAAGAATGACGCCTGCAACAACGACTTCAATGAAAATTGACGATGACGATAACTTCAAGAATGACGCCTGCAACAACGACTTCAATGAAAATTGACGACGACGATAACTTCAACAATGACGCCTGCAACAACGACTTCAATGAAAATTGACGATGACGATAACTTCAAGAATGACTCCTGCAACAACGACTTCAATGAAAATTGACGATGACGATAACTTCAACAATGACGCCTGCAACAACGACTTCAATGAAAATTGACGATGACGATAACTTCAACAATGACGCCTGCAACAACGACTTCAATGAAAATTGACGATGACGATAACTTCAACAATGACGCCTGCAACAACGACTTCAATGAAAATTGACGATGACGATAACTTTGACAATGACGCCTTCAACGACGACTTCGATGATTTCGACGATGACGTTAACTTAGACAATGACGCCTGCAACTACGACTTCGATGAATTCGACAATGACGATAACTTCGACGACACCTTAAACGACGACTTCGAGGAATTCGACGATGACGATAACTTCGCCAACAACGCCTTAAATGACGACTTCGAGGAATTCGACGATGACGATAACTTCGCCAACGACGACTTCGATGAATTCGACGACGACAACGACAAAAACTTGGAAGAGTATGACTTCGATGGCGACGACTTCGACGACGACTTGTCAGGCAGAGGAAGCATAGTTGAATAGGTGTGTTTGAGTTGCTGACCAGGGTTTGTAAGGTATAGAAAACTCCGAGAAAGATGTTTATGAGGGATGATAATATTTTTAAATTGGACTAAAGTTTTCTTTACCATTGATTGAATAATAGTAAGTGATTTTCGTTTATTTATAGCATAGTTGTACATGAAAACAATTACAGTATAGCATGCAATGAATACCGAATTTATTTTACATAAATACATAATCGTCACGGCATACTTTACTTATAGCCTTCAGTTTTGTAAGCATACATACATGCATACATACATACTTTCCAAGACCAACAACAGTGCAGAAGACTAATACAAAAATAGAATTAAATATATTATTCATTGAGATATTTTTCATTGAATAATTTTTTAATTATAAAGATTAAAAAAAATCCAAAAGAGTTTCCCTTGATTTTGCATAATATTTCATTATCTTTTTCACCTCAAACGTAAAAAGGAAGGGAGTCAGAGTTAATTAGATGTTTTCGTCTCCAACTGTCGCGGGAAGAAATGTAATTTGATTAATTGAGGGTAATTGGACCTCATTTAACTTTTACGTGACATTGGACAAAATGAAAACATGGGTCTGCATTTGCATTGCAATAATAATGATAATAATAATAATAATAATAATAATAATAATAATAATAATAATAATAATAATAATAATAATAATAATAATAATAATAGTAGTAGTAATAATAAAAATAATAATAATAATAATAATAATAATAATGATAATAATATTAATAGTAATGATGATGATAATAATAGTAATAATAACAATAATAATTCTGATAATAATAGTAACAATAAATAATAAAATTGATGATGATAGTTTTTTAGAACTTGATGATAATGATAATAATAATTGTAATTATGAAAAAAAAATAATAATAAGGATAATAATAACCATAGTAGTAGTAGTAGTAGTAGTAGTAGTAGTAGTAGTAGTAGTAGTAGTAGTTTTAAAACTTGTTAATAATGGTAATGATAATAATGATAAAAAGCCCAGTTATGAAAAAAAATATAATAATATCAATAATAATAATAATGATGATTCTTAAGACTTCCATTCCTGTTATGAGTATCAATTTAGACAGTTTCAGAGAGAGAGAGAGAGAGAGAGAGAGAGAGAGAGAGAGAGAGAGAGAGAGAGAGTATATGCAATTAGAATATAAAAAAACAATGCATATCAAACATAAAATTTAAATAGCGACGTACATTTAAAATCACTAAAATTACTTGATAACGAGAGAGAGAGAGAGAGAGAGAGAGAGAGAGAGAGAGAGAGAGAGAGGTATATGCAATTAGAATATAAAAAAACAATGCATATCAAACATAAAATTTAAATAGCGACGTACATTTAAAATCACTAAAATTACTTGATAACGAGAGAGAGAGAGAGAGAGAGAGAGAGAGAGAGAGAGAGAGAGAGAGAGAGAGAGAGAGAGAGAGAGTGTGTGTTCTGTCTACGGAAGGGAAATTTATAATTGATAGATTTCAAGATCATTAAACTTCATTTAGGGTTTTTGGAGGGATTAAATTTTAACGAAATTTTCAGGGGCCTTTAGGAAAGATGCAAAGTTCGCGAAAGTAAAATAATGATCTACAATTGGCTTTTTTTTATCATTGAACATTTATATTCGAAAATAGTAGAATTTCAAGGTCAGTTAATTAATTCAGATATGTATTATATTTTTCAGTTTTATTTACGCAGAAAATCCGTTTATAAAATCTTTATAGCTCTGAAATTTAAAATTTTGTATATTATATATTTTTTTTTAATTAAAAAAAAACTAATCAAAGTAATTCAAAGTTTTGTTTTTCATATGTTCAGTCATTTGATTAGTCAGAGAAGCTTTTTTTTAAATTATTATTATTATTATTATTATTATTATTATTATTATTATAACTAGCTAAGCTACAACCCTAGTTGGAAAAGCAAGATGCTATGAGCCCAAGGGCTTCAACAGGGAAAAATAGCCCAGTAAGGAAAGGAAATAAGGGAACGATATGAGAAATAATGAACAATTATAATAAAATATTTCAAAAACAGTACCAACATCAAAACAGGTATTTCATATATAAACTATAAAAAGACTTATGTCAGCCTGTTCAACATAAAAAGATTTGCTGCAAGTTTGAACTTTTGAAGTTTATTAATCATTTGTATTAAAAAGAAGGAAATTTTGAAATTAATCGAAGTAATTCTTTAGTCTTTTAAATAATTTTTTCAGTCCTTTAGTCACTTAGAAAAGCAATTTATAAATGTCATGTACAGTTGGCTTCATTAATTCTGGTACACTGGCGTCTCCTTCGCTTCCCATGAAGTGTACCGGAATTAATGACGCCAACTGTACCTTATAAACATTCATGGCTAACTAATGTGGTGGCCTATGTGGTAATGTTCCTGACTGGCGAACGCCAGACTGGGGTTCGAGTCCCGCTCAAACTTGTTAGTTTCTTTGGTAGCTGCAATCTCACCATCATTGTAAGCAAAGGATTCGGGTTTTGGGGGAACCTATAGGTCTATCTGCTGAGTCATCAGCAGCCATTGTCTGGCCTTCCCTGTTCCTAGCTTGGGTGGAGAGGGGGCTTGGGTGCTGATCATATGTATATATAGTCTCTAGGGCATTGTCCTGTTTGATAGGTCAATGTCACTGTCCCTTGAATCTGCCCTTCATGAGCAGCCTTTAATGGAAGTCAACACGCCATTTGCATATGATTGTCTTCTAATTGAAATCTAAAGACTAGGGTTACAGTGAGGCCTGGCAATCTGCTAGAGAGGAGTTCGAGACTCGCTCCTCGTGTTTGGAGCGGCCCTTTAAATCAACATATTTGAGTTATCAGTAACCATTGTCTGGCCCTCCCGTGTCCTAGCTTGATAGAGAGGGGCCGTAGAGCTGGTTATATGTACATTATGTATGATCAGTCTCTAATGTATGAAACCCTTTTACATATTGATAAGATTTATATCCAGGGAAATTCTTAATAGAAAAAATAGATACAAAATTATTTGTTATCCTTTTTAGAGAGAGTGAGAGAGAGAGAGAGAGAGAGAGAGAGAGAGAGAGAGAGAGAGAGAGAGAGAGAGAGAGAGAGATTCTACTTACCATAGACATAGATCCTTTTAAAATCGTAGTCTTCTCTATACACTATGCTACTACTACTACTACAACTACTACTATTACTTCTACTATTACTAATACTACTGCTACTACTACTATCTATTATCCTTTATTTCGGTAGAGCTGGATTTCTGCTGATAGTTATAGTAATAATGGTAGTAATAATTACTTTATATATTATAATTATTATTGAATAAAATACTACTTCAGTGATATGTACTTTATTTGAAACTCTCACATTTTTCCTTCTTATATCCTTAAGTAAAGAGCCAAATTTTGTACTTAAGTACCTAGATTTATGGGAAACTCACTATTTTCTTAATCATATATAATATAAATTTTATATTATTCCCCCCCCCCCTTTATATTATTAAGTAGAAAGCTAAACTTGATACTTAAGTAGATTTACAAGGACTCATTGTTTTCCTAATCAATTTCTTATTCACCCTTACTTATACCCTTAAGTAGTAGGCCAAACTTCATACATAAGTAGATTTATGAGGACTCCCTATTTTCCTAATTACTTCCTTATCCCTCATATTCAAATCCTTAAGTAGAAATCTTAGGTAAGTAGATCCATGACAGACTTACTCCTATTATCCTATAGGTAAATAGATTGATAAGGGATGTTTAAAGGCCACTCATGAATGGCAGGGGCAAGGGATAGTAACATTACCCTATCAAGCAGGACAATACCCCAGAGACTGACCATATTACATATGATCAGATCCCTAGCCCTCTCTCGACCCAGGTTAGGACCAGGAAGGGCCAGACAATAGATACTGATGACTCAACAGATAGACTGATAGGCTCCCCCAAATCCCCCAACCTTAGCTCAGAAGGATGGTAAGGATGCAGACACTAAAGGCACTAACGAGTCTGAGCGGGACTCGAACCCCAGTCTGGCAAACACCCGGCAGAGACGTTACCAATCGGGCCACAACTCCATGTTCTCTCTTTACTGCACAATGACTTTTCATACTGCTTATCCTATATGTCTTGATTTGTCAGGGTGGGATTGAAAAGTTCAAATTACGAAAGCAGCTCTTCTAGGAGAAGGACACTCCAAATCAAACAATTGTTCTCTAATCTTGGGTAGTGCCATAGTCTCTGTACCATGGTCTACCACTGTCTTGGGGTAGAGTTTCTTGCCTGAGAGTACACTCGGCCACACTATTTTATGTCATTTCTCTTCCTCTTGTTTTTAAATTTTTATAGTTTGTATATGATAGATTTATTTTAATGTTGCTACTGTTCTTAAAATATTTTATTTTATTGTAAATTGATTCTCTTGTAGTTAATGTATTTTCTTATTTCGTTTCCTTACTGGGCTATTTTCCCTGTTGGAGTCCATGGGCTTATAGCACCTTTCTTTTCCAACTATGGTTGTAGGTTAGCAAGTAATAATAATAATAATAATAATAATAATAATAATAATAATAATAATAATAATAATAATCTTTAGGAACCCATTCTGTTAATCCTAACGTCCATCTATTA
Source organism: Palaemon carinicauda (assembly GCF_036898095.1). Classification (NCBI taxonomy): domain Eukaryota; kingdom Metazoa; phylum Arthropoda; class Malacostraca; order Decapoda; family Palaemonidae; genus Palaemon; species Palaemon carinicauda. The sequence continues at coordinate 66,228,092 of NC_090760.1, read as the reverse complement.
TAATTGAATTATCTTAGTTTCAAATTTATTTCATACATTTCTCAACCTTCGGCCAGATCCACCCTTCATTTGCTATTTTGGCAGCATCTTTAAAGCTCTCTCGTGAATGGCAGAGTCCCTGGAAAATGCCTCAAATATTGACCATAGATGAATAGGATATCCACCCAAGCTAGGACCAGGGAGGGCCAGGCAACGGCTGCTGATAGGCTCAACAGGTAGAGTTATAGGCTCCTCCTCACCCGCTATCCTTACCTCACAAGGATGATGAGGTTACAGACACCACAAGAGACTATCGAATTTGACCGTAACTCGAACCCCAGTCTGGCAGATCGTCAGGCAGGAATGTTTTTAGTGTTAGATAATGTTTGCAGAAGTGTTATTGAAGAAGTTATTTGTAATAAACAGTTCAACGCCCAAAAAAGATTTGTTTGTAATCTCGGTTTTTAGGATTGAATCTGGAAGCCAGATCTTATTAACGAGTTTATCATGTGTGATTTCCAGAAACAAGAGGCTCAGATTACCAGCCGAGAGATGGCCTCTGGCATCTTACCTCTCTTTAAGTGATTTATAGATCATATGAACATGCGATATCTATGGTTTGACTATTTTCGTATTTTATGGAATTTGATTATCTGTTAGTTTTTTCATATATATATATATATATATATATATATATATATATATATATATATATATTTATATATATATACACACACACACATATATATATATATATATATATATATATATATATATATATACATATATATATATATATATGCCTCATAAAAAGTTACGGTAATAACACTATATATACAACAACAACAACAACAACAGCAAACGCGGTCGTTTCTAGTCCACTGCAGGACAAAGGCCTCAGACATGTCCTTAATCATGTTTGGGGTTTGGCCAGTTATCATGACCACGCTTGCCACCGCGGATTGGTGATGGTGGAAGACTTTAGTCTGAACGCTCACAACAAACCAACCTAGTTTGGTTGACATTGACTAGTACAGCTTTATTGATCATGGCGATACGTAAACCCTTTTACCACGTTAAGGTATCCCCACTCAGAAAGGGTATATATATAATATATATATATATATATATATATATATATATGTGTGTGTGTGTGTGTGTGTGTGTGTGTGTGTGTAAATCTATCTAAATATTTAGCCGTCATTTTTCACAGGCTGCGTACACTAGTGCATATATATATATATATATATATATATATATATATATATATATATATATATATATATATATATATATATAATTTATATATATATATATATATATATATATATATATATATATATATGCACTAGTGTACGCAGCCTGTGAAAACTGACGGCTAAATATTTAGATAGATTTACACACACACGCGCGCGCGCGCGCGCGCAAATGCACACACAGATTCAACCCCTCCACTCCCTCTTCCTTTCCTAACTACAGCCCTTTTCGCCAGGGTATGGTTACTCCTTCTCTCCCTACCCGGGGACGGGGAGAGACCAATAGCTATACGTATTGTCGCTGAGTGTTTTTGAATATACGAGTATATATATATATATATATATATATATATATATATATATATATATATATATATATATATATATATATTTATATGTAATCTCAAAAAAGATATAATTATTCGCTTTCCACCTACTTTTGGACCAGGATATAGCCAGACACTTGCTCTTTATTATATAGGGGAGATGTGTGTGTGTATGTCTGTGTATTCTCTG
>NC_090760.1:66203841-66221341 GCF_036898095.1 Palaemon carinicauda | reverse complement strand
ATGTATTTGGCCCAAGTTTACCAGATTTTAGGAAGGTGTTGTTCATTTTATTACCTGTTTTACCAGTGTTTGTCAATTTTATCATTTTCGAGTTTAACATTTTTTCCATAAATATATATTTGTATGTAAGCAAATCAGACGATGGCTAGGTTCTGTAAAAACTTGGAAATCAAATCACCTGAAATTACATATAAAAATCAGACTATATATCATTTTTAGTGAGGTCGGTGTTACTGTATGGACATGAGTCGTGGTATAACAATGAAACAATATCGAACAGATTTAGTAGATTTGAGAACAAAGACCCCAGAAGAATATTGGGAGTTAAATGGCAGGACTAGGATTAGAAAGGAAACTATAAGAGAGATTACTCGAGTGCCATATTTGGATGAGATCATGATGAGGGGTAGATAGAGATAGTTTGGTCATGCTCTTTACACTCCCCAAGAGAGATTAGTTCACCAAACTTTCAGCTAGGCTCCACAAGGCTCTAGAAGAGTTGGAAGACTCAGGCTTACGTGGCTGAGGACTCTGAAGCGCCAAGTAGGAGATAATATCTTTGTCCTCATACACCTGACAACACTGAGATTACTAAACAATTCTTCACTCAAGGAGTTATCTACTGCATTGTAATTGTTCAGTGGTTACTCTCCTCTTGGTAAGGGTAGAAGAGACTCTTTAGCTTTGGTAAGCAGCTCTTGGGTAGTGCCATAGCCTCTGTTCCCTGGTCTTCCACTGTCTTGGATTAGAGTTCTCTTGCTCTAGGGTACACTCGGGTACGGTGTTCTATCTTCTTTATAATCCACTTGTTTTTCAAGTTTTTATAGTTTATGTATGAAAGATTTAATTTAATGTTGTTAGTGTTCTTAAAATATTTTATTTCGATTATATTACTTTTGTAATGTATCCATTTTCTTGTTTCCTTTCCGTACTGGGCTGTTTTTTCCTGTTGGAGCCATTGGACTTATAGCATCTTGCTTTTCCAACTGGGGTTGTTGTTTAGCTTCTAATGATAATAATAATAGAAGTAGTATTGCATTACAGACAGGAGATCTTGCTGAAATCTAACCCAACTCTTGAATTCAATTCAAGGGTGTTTCAAAGTCCTACTTGGCAGTTACTATGATTACATAAGATTGTACCAGATCACATCTGAACCTTAAAGAAAATGTACCGCATTTTACCTCTATTCTAGGTATAAATCTTCCCTAAATTACTATTAGAAAAAAGAAACTATATTCATTTACAAAAAATAATCAATCAATATATTCCCCCACTTTTGCCATTACTTGTCAGTTACAAATCATTCACTAAATCCACGAGGTCATTATTAAATGGATTTATCCGTTAAATGGATTGGGGTTCCAGTCAGGAGAAGATCACCATAATTTCACTTAATGCAAGACGGTGTTTATAAATCAGGATTTGGATTTTTTTCACGGCGGTGTTCAGAACCTACTGATCTGAGAAATGGGAGTGGTTGGAGTGGTAGATCGCGTAGGCTTTGGTCTGATTCGCCAAGTCTGTTTATTCGAGTGGCTTTTACGGTTATCTCTCTCTCTCTCTCTCTCTCTCTCTCTCTCTCTCTCTCTCTCTCTCAAAACTGTAATTACTTCAGTGTGTCTTGTAGAGATTTCAGAATGGGTATATAGAGAACTGATAGTACTTGTTTGTTTAATTATTTTCTTATAAGATTATCCAAGTAAGTATTGTTTTTTAATAAGTAGTATTTGTTTTTTATATGGTACACATCATCACTTTATGGTAAACCCCCTGTGTGTATATATATATGTGTGTATATATATATATATGTGTGTGTGTGTGTGTGTGTATGTGTGTGCGTGCGTGTGTGTGTGTCCATAATAATTCCAACAAGTCCCCTTTTATATGGTCAAGTTAATGACCTCAATAAGACTTAAATGCTTTATATTTGTACCTCTTCGAAACCGACGACCATCTCACCGAGTCCCGTGTGTCATATTTGTATACAAACGCTAATTTAGCGTCTTTCACCAGACACTATTGCTTCTCCTTACTATCTTTTAGATCCTTAAGGTGCTTGTTTATTTAAAAGACGCCATTGTCTGGTCCTTCCTGGTACTAGCTTGGGTGGAGCGTAGGCTTTGCCCCTTTTAATATATATCTACATCCTTTTGTGTAAACGCAATGATCTGTACCTTGACTCTGTCACTCAATAAGGACCTTTAAACCATTACATGCCTATAAGTAGATTGATAGATAGATAGATAGATAGATAGATAGGTATAGATCCCACCATGCATAAACTATGATTTCAGCTTTTGGACCTTTAAAGCATTACATGCCTATAAGCAGATAGATAGAAAGATAGATAAATAGATAGATACATTTACCAACAACCATAGTCTATAATTATAACTCTGGGACCTTTAAACAATTACATGCCTATAAGTAGATAGATAGAATGATAGAAAGATATATATATATATATATATATATATACATACATACATACATACATACATATATATATATACATACATACATACATACAGATACTACCAACCAAGTCTATAATTCTAGCCCTGGGACATTTAAACCATTACAGCCCTATGAGATGGTACATATACATACATACATATTTGCATAGATAAATACATACATACCTATATCGAAAATTTCATACATAGATACATACAGAGCATAGTCTACTATAGAATTCCCGCTCAGATAGAGCAGGAACTGTTTTCCAAGCGTGATTTTATGGAAATTTATTTCAGCAGATTAAAAAGGACCATAGTCACAGACACCATCATATGGATGTTGTCGAGGCATCATATTTCTGAAGTTAGCATAGGATTATGGTAATACATTTTTTTTATACATTTATCCTTAATCTACGTTGATACTGTATAATATCCAGTAAGGTATTTTCATATTTTGACTATAAGGGATTTTGCATTCGATTTTCATACATAAATTTTGTGCATTATAGATAATTTGACATAATTGGTCTCTGACTCCCCTATACAATAAAGAGCATAAGTCTCTCTCTCTCTCTCTCTCTCTCTCTCTCTCTCTCTCTCTCTCTCTCAGCTTGATCCAGTAAATGTAGGAGTTAACCCATTTCATGGAGACCTGTCTTATAGTTCTAGCAACCAACTTATCAAAATCAATGCTGCTTGCCTATAAGATGGCTAAAAGCGGTTGTGGGTCACGGGGGAAATCTTTTAAGGCTTAAGTATCAGGATATACCAGTCAAATCATAAGGTTAATTGGTTGCCATATAACCTATGTTCCCCATTCCTGGCCAGTGATTTATAACATCGAAAGCCCTTGTTTATCTTATTATCCTTATCATTGTTAAGGGAAAGGTGCTCCTATCCTCATCGTAGACAAACCTTTCATTGACATAGCTCTCTCTCTCTCTCTCTCTCTCTCTCTCTCTCTCTCTCTCTCTCTCTCTCTCTCTCAAGCCTTGAATACCAAGTGGCTGAAAATGGAGGAATGTATGTAGGAACCGTTCCTTGAGAACTGTCAGCGAGATCGCGTGAATGGTCGCCTTCCGTGTGAGGTAGAATGCGACAGAAGAAGAATCCACCGCTCCCACTGAGTGGAGCCTGGCCTCTTCATGAAAGGGTTTGGTTGAGAAACAATACACTTTTTTTTATTTAGATCAAGAGACATATGTTATTCACGAAAATCAAGACGTGAACGATTGAATTTAATAATGAATAATTTTTATTAACCTTAAGGACAAGTAGAGAGCCAAATTATTAACCACAATTTCTTGAAAAATATAATGGGGTTCGAGTCCCGTTGAAACTCAATAGTTTCTTTGTTCGCTACAACCTTACCATCCTTTTGAGCTAATGATTGCAGACGTTTGGGGGAACCTATGGTCTATCTGCTGAGTCATCAGCAGCCATTGCCTGGCCCTCTTAGCTTTGGTGGAGAGGGGGCTTGGGCGCTGAACATGTGTATATGTGGTGAGTCTCTTGTGCATATTCCGGCTCGAAAGGGCAATGTCACTGCCCCTTGCCTCTGCCATTCATGAGTTGGCCACGGCACCAGCCACCCATTGAGACACTAACGCTAGAGAGTTATGGGGTCCTTTGACGGGCCAGACAGTACTACATTAGGTCCTTCTCTCTGGTTACGGTTCACTTTCCCTTTGCCTACACATACACTTGAATAGTATCGCCAATTCTTTACAGATTCTCCTCCGTCCTCATACGCTTGACAACACTGAGATTACCAAACAATTCTTCCTCACCCAAGGGGTTAACTACTGTACTGTAATTGTTCAGTGGCTACTTTCCTCTTGGTAAGGGTAGAAGAGAGTCTTTAGCTATGGTAAGCAGCTCTTCTAGAAGAAGGACACTCAAAATTAAACCATCGATCTCTAGTCTTGTGTAATGCCATAGCCTCTGTACCATGGTCTTCCACTGTCTTGGGTTAGAGGTCTCTTGCTTGAGGATAAACTCGGGCACACTATTCTGTCTTATTTCTCTTCCTCTTGTTTTGTTAAATATTTATAGTTTATATAGGAAATATTTATTTTAATGTTGTTACTGTTCTTTAAATATTTTATGTTCCCTTGTTTCCTTTTCTCACTGGGCTATTTTCCCTGTTGGGGCCCCTGGGCTTATAGCATCCTGCTCTTCCGGCTTGGGTTGTAGCTTAGCAAGTAATAATAATAATAATAATAATAATAATAATAATAATAATATTCCTAAAACATTTATACCTGTAGAGGCAATACAAAAAACGAGTTAAGATGCGACCAAAGGAAAGAGTAAAACTAGAAACTGTCACTGGCGACAAAATTAGATCATTTCTATTACGAATTCTTCTTTGAAAAATGTGAAAAGTGTGAAATTCACTTTTCAGCCATCTTTATCTACGTGTTCTTCTCCGCTTCTTGTCTTAGATGTTCTTAGAGAGAGAGAGAGAGAGAGAGAGAGAGAGAGAGAGAGAGAGAGAGAGAGAGAGAGATAAGATTTGACTCTCCTTTTCAAGAGCTCTTACTTTAGGGGACAAGTTGATTAAATTACAAAGCCTTTTAAATGAATGAAAAACTTATTTGAAAGTTCTGACATTTAGCAATTTAAATGATAATGGTTTTTAAGTGGTACGACCTATAAAGTGATTAGGCTATGTTAAAGATCTCGGTCTTTAAAGTAAACAATATAATCTAAGATTTTTAATAAGTCAATTAAAATAATGAAAATCTGATTTAAAGGGTCCAACAGTTTATCAATTGAAGGGATTCTGTTTTTAAATGGCTGGACCTTTAAAGTGATTATTTCGAAGAACTTGCCCTTTAAAGTTAGCAAAAGAATCTTAGATTTTAATGTCTTTTAAAAGAATGAAAAACTGATTTAAAGGGCCCAACATTTAGCAATTTAAAGGATTATTTTTTTAAATGGCCGGACATTTAAAGCGATTATTTTAAAGAGCGTCGCCTTTAAAGTAAACAATAGAATCTTAGATTTTGATAAGTCTTTTAAAAGAATAAAAAGCTGATTTAAAGGGTCCAACAGTTTAGTGATTTAAAGGATTATTTTTTTAAATGGTCGGACATTTAAAGTGATTATGTTGAAGAGCGTGGCCTTTAAAGTAAGCAATAGAATCTTAGATTTTAATGTTTTTTAAAAGAATGAAAAACTGATTTGAAGGTTCCAACATTTATTGAGTTAAAGGATTATTTTTAAATGGCCGGACATTTAAAGTGATTATGCTAAAGAACTCAGCCTTTGAAGTAAACAATTGCATCTTAGATTTTGATAAAGGTTCTATATTACTCACAATTCTATACCTATTGTATCTCTCATCTACAATTATGTGCTCACTTGTACACCAAGAAATAAAATGGTTATATAAGGGAGGGTCGACATAAAATGGTTATATAAGAGAGGGTCGAGATAACCATAAAAGGTAAATAAACGTATTATATTTTTCGTGGACTTGAGAGAGAGAGAGAGAGAGAGAGAGAGAGAGAGAGAGAGTTGAAAACCTTTCCAAGGAAGTATATAGAAATTAGACATGTCTCATATCTGGATCCATATGTATCCGGATTTATTTATATTTTTCTGTAACTGATTACATTCTTAGTCACCTTTATCCGAATACTTTTGAATTCTCCTGTATCCAGATTCGTTCTGAGCCATCTGTATCCGGATACATTTGGATCTAGCTGTATCCGAATTCACGTATATCCATATGTGTTTGATTACAATTGGATTCTTCAGTATTCAGATGTCTGGATTTTTTTGTACCCGGATACATTTCGATTCATGTGTACCCAGATATGCATGGATCCATGTGTATTCCGATACATTTGAATCTATTTTGACTCTTAATATTTGGATCAATCTGTATCCAAATATATTTACATATATTTGTGAATTTATACATTCCTGAATATATTTTATGTATCCTTATATTTTTTCATTCATCTGAGCCCAGATACATGCGGATCCATGAACAGTTGGCTTCATTAATTCCGGTACATTGACGTCTCCTTAGCTTCCTGAGAAGTGTACCGGAATTAATGGAGCTAACTGTACATCCGAATACATTTGAAAATCCCCAAAGAATGGCGCCAGGAGATTAAGAAATGAAAGAAAACGGGAAACTCATTAAAAGACTAATTAAAACGCAAATTACTTTCATCAAATCCAACGTAAAATGCTCTAACTGTTAAGAGAAACGCTTTTAGTTAAAGAGTCCTCAGTTAAATACAGGTTCAATTACGAAAAGTTCAATCATCTTCGTTTTTATTTCAAAAGTTCCGTTAAATATTCCGAAATATAACGATCGAAACTTTTGCCTCAATTGAAGCAGGTCCCTAAAACAAGTTGCCTATTTTTCAAAAATCTTCATATTTTTAATTTCTTTGCAATCTATAATTTAGTTTTCGAACATCTTAAAACGAGGACCTCTCCTCGATTGATCGATGTTTAACGAATTGATCGAAAGGTATTGGATATTGGCGATGCAATTCGGGTGGTTTCTGGAAGGAATCGACTAATAGATGCTTCGTTTGCAAACTGCAATTTTTGCTAAATACTGTAGTGATTGAGTCTTAAGATTTATGATATTCTGGTATGATTAAAGACTTGAATTTAATCTGTTTTTACATGAAAAAAAAAGACCAGCATTGATCATCTAAGTAATAATATGACTTGGCTATAAATACGCCATTGCCTCTGGCCTCTTTTGTGGGAATTTTTTTTCAGAAGACGTAAGTTATTACCAGCTTATGAAGATTTGTCTACAAAATTATTTTGCAAATCCTCTCTCTCTCTCTCTCTCTCTCTCTCTCTCTCTCTCTCTCTCTCTCTCTCTCTCTCTCTCTCAATCAAGTAACCCTCATTAACTCGATTTTCATCAAAGCGTCCGACCCAGTCGGGTCTGATCTGAAAAGCAGGGAAGAGGAAAGAGCGACGTTGTAACTTAGACCCGTACATTGTGACGGTGGCGGGAGGGGGGAGGGGTGATTAGGGATTTCCCCTGGTCCTTCCTCCCACTTCGTAAATTTGGACACTAATTGTGGCCCTCCTTCCCAAAGGGAGACAGAGAGGGAGTAGTTAATGGAAATTAACTGGAGGAGGAGAATTGATCTCCCGTGGCTGAGTCGGTAGCGCTGTGGAATCCGACACTAGAGGGGACTAGTTTGGATCTATTTGAATCTACTTATTGTAAGGGGTTTAGAATATGTGCTCTCTCTCTCTCTCTCTCTCTCTCTCTCTCTCTCTGTCATGTCATGTGTATAACTATGATTGTCTGGGAAGATGGCACAGTACGTTTGTCTACCATAGTCCACCCTACAGCGGGCAATATTCAATACTGGTTATGTCGACCCTCTCTTATATTACCAATGTATTTTCTATGTACTAGTTAATATGTATTTACAAATGATGGATAATATAGGTATATAGTTGCCTTTAATGTAGAACTAATTAATTACTTTAAAGGCCGAGCTCTTTAACATCATCACTTTAAAAGGTCTGACTATTTAAAAAATAATCATCCTTTAAATCGTTAGATGTTGGACCCTTCAAATCTGCTTTTCATTCTTTTAAAACAGATTTTGAGCGAAGCGAAAAATCTATTTTTGGGTGAGATAGCCATGACGTCCTGATGGAAGGTTCCTTTTTGGTAGCTTCCTTGGGTATATTAACTACTAGGATATTCCCAGAGAATTAAACCACAGGTTATCACAGAATTCTTACTTCTGGAGCGAGTATCCTAAAGGTTTCCCTTTAAGACATCGTATATCAACAGGGGACGCATGTATTAACACGCCACATAGCTATCTGCACCCCATATAGAGTTAACACTTCGATATGGAGGGGCGGAGAATAACTGGGGAGCCGTTCCACAGCTACACTCGTCCGTGGCTACTTTTGGTACTCGAAACGTAAACAAACGGGCGCCATTGCTAAATGACGTCACGTCCGTCCTCATCCTGATGCCAGCTGCTTGCTAATCTCCATGATACAGCAGGACAGGGCGGGGCCTGAAAGGCTGGACTAGAATAGCAGGGAGGGTCCATCAGGACGTCATGGCTATCTCACCCAAAAATAGATATTTCGCTTCGCTCAAAATCCGTTTTTTGGGCTCAAGCCATGACGTCCTGATGGAAGAGTACCAGAGAATCAATGTATCGTGGTAGATTTCCCCCTTATAGAGTAAGTGCCAAGGGCTTTGAATAAAGGTAAGCATTGTGACCTCGATAGAGGTTCCGTGGGGATGCAACTTCCTGCCCCCCCCCCCCCCTGGCAGAGAAGTCCCAACGGTCCATGCCAAAGTTCAAAGTGGTCATCGAAGGACCACTCACCTTGCAGAGAGTACGTGAAGAACTCGGAGACAAGACAGAATGGTCGATATTCGTGTAGGAACATTCTCAATAACAGATAAGTGGTGGTTAGGCACTATATTTCATAGCTAGAGAACAGTCTGGTCTCGAAGATATGGCACAAGTAAGTATTCAATTAGGAATATTACACAGCATAGGTGAGTATATAATACGGATAGAACCTATTATTCTTCTTATATCAAGAGAAAGGGGATAATGAAACTATGACAACCATGTATTTCATAGTATGAGTAGGAGCGGAGAGAGACGCACAAGTAATAAAATAGAAATTTTATTTCACAATTGCAGGATATAGTAATAATAAATGCAATAAAGGATGTAAAGTTAATTTACAAATAAATTATAATGTACATAGCAATGAGAAGACTTCGCTCTTGAATCTGAAAGAAAATTTCAAATTATTAGAAAGCAAAAGTTCCATAGGAACGTCAGTCTTTAATAAGGAAAAAACACATCATGCTCTAGGCATGTGGCACTCATGTGACGACTATGACATTTCACCTTGTAAAGAACAGTCTATGAGAAACATTAAGTGTCCATGAAATCACTACGTATCACACGAGGGTCTAGATAGGCACCCGAAGAGTTAAAGTCCCAAGTAACTCACTGTTCTATGCAGAGTTAACTGCAGGTTTCATAACACTACCCGCGGCTACCACGAAATGTTTGACTTCATGCACTTGCTTCGCGTAGTGCTTGAAGAAAACACGCGAAGATTTCCATCCTGTGAAGCTCTTGAGGCTTTCAAAATCCATGCTCTGGAAAAAATTCAGAGACGACGCGACTTTTCTAGGATCGTGACCTGCGGGTGTACTGTCAGGATCCGCTCTGCGAATGAAGTAGGTGATTTTCGCTCTTAGTTGTTTCAGTGACAGGTCGCTACCCGATGTTTCTCCTTTGAAGAGTTGGCCTCCACCAAAGTCAGAAGTTCTTCGAAGATAGACCTTGAGGCTCTCTACCGGACATAGAGAGGCATCTTCTTTCAGGGGGCAGATTCTCCAAGGGCCCCATCTCTTGGTGGGTAGTTCATTTTTCGCGAGAAACGTCGGATCAGGGAAGAGGGTAAGGTCTCCTGAGTCTGTAAACAGGATGTGACCCTCGTCTCTTGATAATGCCACTATTTCGCTGACTCGGGCTCCTGAGGCAAGAGCAAAAAGAAATATAACTTTTTGAGTCAGGTCCTTGAGAGGGCACGAATCGTTGTCCAAGTTGGAGGCAAAATGGAGCACCTTGTCCAGGGACCAGGAGATAGGTTTTGGCGGAGGTGCTGGGCGTAGACGAGCGCATGCCTTCGGCAGTTTATTGAAGATGTCGCTGGACAGATCAATCTGGAAGGCGTACAGTAGTGGTCTAGTCAAGGCCGATTTGCAGGTAGAAATCGTGTTGGCTGCTAAGCCCTGTCCATGAAGGTGAATGAAGAAGGACATGCAAAAACTGATGGTGATTTCCATAGGATTTTTTGCCTTGACGAATGAGACCCACTTTCTCCAGGATGATTCGTATTGCCGTCGTGTGGATTCGGTCTTGTATTCCTCGAGGAAGTCTAGACTTTTCTTCGAGATCCCAAACCTTTTCTTCGCGGCTAGGGAGAGAAAATCATGAGATGAAGGTCCCTGACTTTCGATGGTGAAGCGAAGACAGTCGACTTCTGTACTTGCAGGGAGAGAACTGGGCCCGGGAGAGGGATCAGCGTGGGCTGCAGCTCCAGGACCAGGGGGTACCAATTGCTCCGGGGCCACTTGGGAGCCACTAGGGCCGCTGTCCCTTTGAAGGTTCTCAGCTTGGAGAGGACTTTCAGCAGAAGGTTGGTGGGAGGGAACAGGTAGATCCTGGACCATCTGTTCCAATCCAGTGACATGGCGTCCACTGCTTCGGCCTTGGGGTCCTCGTACGGGGCCACATAATGAGGAAGTTGATTGTTGTCGCTCGTTGCGAAGAGATCGATCTGAAGTTCCGGGACTTGGTGAGAGATGAAGAAGGATCTTGCGTCTAGAGACCATTCCGACTCTATCGAGCTTGTCCGAGATAGAGCGTCCGCCGTCACGTTGCGGAATCCTTGTAGGTGAACTGCAGACAGGTGCCATTTCTTCTTCTCTGCCAGGCGGAAGATTGGCAGAAGCACCTGATTTATCTGGGGCGATCTCGAGCCCTGACGATTGAGACATCGGACTACCACCGAGTTGTCCAGGGTCAGACGAATGTGGATCGAGGGAGGCGGAGAGAGTTTCTTCAGAGTGAGAAGGACCGCCATGGCCTCCAAGATGTTGATGTGAAACGTCTTGAATAGGGGAGACCATGTCCCTTGAGCCTGTTGTTGGTGGGAGTGACCTCCCCAACCCTCCAGCGAAGCGTCCGTGTGGATGTTGAGTGATGGAGGTGGATGTTGAAGAGGAATGGACCTTTTCAGGGCCTTTGCTTCCGACCACGGCTTTAAGAGTAACCGAAGTCTGTTTGGGAGCCGTCTCTTGAGGTCTCTTCGAGCGATGGATGCAGAACGTCTCAGGACTCCCGCGGCATCCTTTAGCTGTGCACGCAGCACTGGGTTTGTCACTGAGGCGAACTGTAGAGAGCCTAGAACTTGTTCCTGCTGACGTCTTGAGATCCGCTTGGATTTCAGCAGTTTTTTGACAGACCCCGCTATTTCTTTCCTTTTCTTCTGGGGAATGGAAAGGCGGTGTGACTGAAGATTCCACTGGATTCCTAACCATTGGAACTTCTGAGCTGGAGAGAGGCGAGATTTCTTTGTGTTTATCTTGAATCCCAGGTGTTCTAGAAACTGGGTGACCTTGTTGCAGGATCTTAGACAATCTTCGGGCGATGTCGCCCAGACCAGCCAGTCGTCGAGGTAGGCCATCACCTGGACGCCGCGGAGGCGGAGCTGTTGAACAATGGCGTCTGCCAGCTTTGTGAAGATCCGTGGGGCCACGTTGAGCCCGAAGGGCATGGCCCTGAAAGCATAGCTTTTCCTTTGGAGTCAAAATCCTAGGTAGGAGGAAGCGTGGTGGTTCATTGGAACGTGCCAGTAGGCATCTGCCAGGTCTATCGAGACCGTGTAGGAACCTTGAGGCAGAAGGGTCTGTATCTGTTGAAAAGTCAGCATCTTGAACTTGTTGTTCGCTATGAACTTGATGAGGGGGGATAAGTTTAGAATGACTCTGAGTTTGTCCTTCTTGGGGACGCAAAACAGTCTCCCTTGGAACCTGGTTGACTTTACCCTCCTTATCACCTTCTTGTTCAAGAGTTCTAGGACATATTCTTCCAGGAGTGGGGTTGACTGTTGGAAGAATTGCTGGAAGGTTGGGGGTGGTTGAGTCCAGCTCCAGCCTAGACCCTTCTTGACGATACTGTGTGCCCAGGGATCGAAGGTCCAACGATCCTGGAATTGGCGGAGTCTTCCTCCCACCGGAAGCACTTCATTGCTTCTGGCTTCCCGAGGGCTTACTACCTCGGCCGCTAGCTCCCTTTCCTCCTCTGCCTCTGGAGGGACGGCGAGATGCATCTCTGCCCGCACCTCTGTTTGAGCCTCTACCTTTGGGACGAAAGGTAGTTGACTGCTGCTCAAATGCAGGGGTGAAGACCGGCGACTGTGACAAGACCGGTTGGGTGACCAATTGAAAGGTCTGTTGTGGCTGAGCTGCCACTTGGGGAGTAGCGAATCCTGGAAACTGCCGTCTCTGTTGACGTTGCTGGGGTTTCGGCTTTGTGGGTTTCCTCTTAGGTTGAGGGCCGTCGTCCTGAGAGGATTTCCTTTTCTTCGACATGCCCCATTTATGGAGAAGGTTCCTGTTCTCCGTGGCGGCCTTGTCGGTGATCTCTTTCACTAGGGAGGAGGGAAAGAGGTGTTTACCCCAGATGTTGGAGGAAATCAGCCTCCGGGGTTCGTGTCTCACTGTAGCACTTGAGAACACGAATTCACGACAGGCTCTACGAGCCTTCGTGAAGCTGTACAGATCCTTTACTACTGTCGCCAGGTGTGTCTTGGCGAGGACCATGTAGTAGTCATGGACCCTAGTGTCACCGGCCATGACTTCGAGCTGTACTTGGAGGGACATAGATGCGGCGAGCCTTTCCTTCGTATCATGTTTCCGACGAAGGAGATGATCGTTAAGTTTCGGGAGGTCCTCGTTAAACTGACGACCAGCGACGTCAGGCTCTAGTTTCCCCACTACAAAGGTTGACTGGACGTCTTTCCAGTGTCTAACATCAGGGGGAGTGGTCAGGGAGAAGGGTCTGCACTCCTCCAGTGCAGGGCAAGGTTTCCCTTCTTCCACTGCCTTATGCACCGCAGTGAAGGCCTTTTCCAGAAAGGGGAAGGTCGCATCGTCTGGTGCGACGTAGGTCGGGTGCTTTTTGCTAAGCGCCGGTAGTTTAGAGCAGGTGAAGCCCCTACTTTTCACCGTGTTGGCTAACATAGCCTGGGCCTTCGGGAGATCGAACACGATAACCTCCTTTGGTTCGGTCTCTTCTTTAGAGGCAGGTTCAGACCTAAGTCGGACGTAACAGTCCGGGTAAGCCTCAAAGTTTGGGAAGAATTCCACTTCTTCCAGCGCGATCGAGCCGACCTTTTCGCTAATAAAGATCTTGCCCGTGGTGATCGGCATGTGCTCGGCATACCTCCATGGGTTAGTATCCGAGCATGCAGGGAGGTCCTTAACCGAAATCCTTTTCGGTTGCTTCGAACTTCCGAGGTTGGACCTGAAGAACTCATGCGTCTCGCGAAGTTGCTTATCCATGAGAGCTTCAAGCATCTTGAAGATCTCCTGAGTGTTGGTTGGATGGGGTAGGATCCGGGGTAGCGGATGTACAAGGGAGTGATACATCCGTCAGTGTAGGAGTTGGTGTAGGGGTGGATGTTGGAGCGACCTCCTGCTCCGACTCAGGGTATTCCACCTGATCTTCCTCATAGTCTAGTTCATCGCCCATGAGGTTCCTCTCCGTGTTCTCCGACACTTCCGACATACGTTCCACGTTGTCGGAGTCTAAACGGCACTCATGCATGGACTGAGCCATGACTACATCCGGTTCCACCACTATCTGGACGGTGGGAATCTGATCTTTAGGGACCACTGAGTCTGGTGATGCCTTTGGGAAAAGCAAGGCCCTCAAATCTTCAGTGGCGAGATACGGTCCGGTGGCGTTCTTCTGGAAGCCACGCACCCACTTGCATAGCTTCTCTCGAGCATTGTCCCTTACCTCCGCTGAAGGAGGATCGTCGAACGCTTCGACCAGACGACTCTTGCAGACTGTACAGTGCTGCGGGTCCCAGAATTTCAGTTCGCCTTTCTTATTGGCGCAGGGGGCGTGGGTCCGACACGCCGTGTGCCCGTAGAAGTGCGGGCGCTTCACACCACAGAAGTTGTGGTCACATTTGATGTACTCCTCCTGTAAAAGAAAGAGAACATGAGTATACAGAAGTCATAAGAGTGACTTACATTACCCTAAAGTTAAATTATAAGTAGTTAAACTTTAACTTAACATTAATTAATTTATAAAATTGTAATGTTAAAGAGTGGAGCGGGAAAGGAAGTAGATAGACACATACTTGTGCATCCCGCCCAGCTGGTTACCGTAACCTTATCAGTAGGCAATTTCGTTTGTGACCGAGGACACAAAGCGGAAATCTTCATGGACCGCCAAAGAAGGCAGAAGATAATTCTAGCAGAGATTGCCTGCGATGTATATCAAGGGCTGAGACCACTCAGACCTTTATAGTAAAAGGGAGGGGTAGTAGAGGACCCCATATGAGATCGGGTTCCGGCAACCAGCTGCGCTAAGACACACACAGTATGCTGGAAAATTGTGATATGCAAGAAGAGAGCACGGCCGTTAATAGAACGGTAAGACAATACCTATCCATCGGAGTAGCCAAGCTATCTGGTTGCAGTGTAGGGCTATCAGCATGTAGTTCATAGCTGGTAGAAGGGGTGCAAGGCCCTTGGCGCCGGCAGAACGGCGGCACGCTGGAGGCCGCTCCAGCAGGGTTTATGGCATTAGGGAAGACACATAGAGAATTCAGGTATAATGCCAGCTTGGCGGCCGCCGGCACAGCGGCGGCACTCCGGCAGGAGGCGGCGGCTCCGGCTGCCGGCTTGGTGACTAGTTCATGAGATAAGGTAGGAAGGTATGGTATACCCAGACCGCCGGCAATCAATGCCGGCACGCCGGAGGCCGGCCCGAAGGACGGACAACCGAAGCTAGGTAGTCTAAGGGTGGGCCATCAGCAACACGCCGACGGAAGGCGGTAGCCCTCCGGCACGCGGAAGGCTGTCGACTAGGGGAGGGAGGGTATCTCAGGAATGTGTTACCAAGAGAGGGGCGGTATCGCCGGCAGTAGAGGCGGCAAGGGACCGGCACCAGGATAGGAAGAGAGACAGAAGGAGGGATTGGAGGGGTAAGAACACGAACCCCTCTGGCATCCCACCTGAGTGAGTGTACCCATGATAGGAGTGGGTCCTATCACCCAATGGCAGGGGGCCGGCAGTCGGCCGGGTGCCAGAGTAACCCAAGGGAAGGTTAGGGTACACCCAAGAGAGGGGGAACCCCTGCGGACAAATCGCTTCCAGTGGCTAACCCCATAGGACGCTATGAAGGGTATATGTACCAGAACGGCCTGCCAACAGGAGTTCAAGATAGCCCTATCACTCCACCCGAAGGAGGAGTTGTAGGACTAGGGACAGATGTGTATAGGCTAGCCTATGTATAGGCTAGACCATACCAAGGGATAGGTGGGGAGGGAGAAGAAGAGGGGTCTTCCATAGGGGAGGCTCTGTACAAAAACGGCCACCAAGGAAGGGAGGACGCTCCCTAGCCAAGGGTAGGTAACCTGAATGAGAACGGTGCATGGGTACCGTCTCAAACTAAAAAGTACAGAACTAGCCCCCCCCCCCCCCCCCCCCGAGGCCTAACCTAGATAAGGGATGTTAAACCCCAAGCTAGGTAGGCTGAAAGACACATCGCAAGTTGCATGGAAGGTTAAGTAACCTAACCACAGCAACTCTGGAAGGACAGGCCGTTCCTCTTTCTCGGACGCAACCCTAAGGGGGGATCATTCCCTTAGGGAGGACAGAGAAGCGATAAATACTCTGATACGGACTTGATCCCCCTACATAGCAGGGGGAGCATGGCCACACAGAGGGAATGCCCGGAGGCAGGGGGTGAAGGGAGCATATAGGGGTCCTACATTTAGGTTAGGTTAGAAAGGCACACTATCAAACCGATCCCCTATATGGTCCCTGAAGGCGAAAAACACTTGCATCACAGTAAACAGTATAATAAATAATGCCACTATCTTCATAACTTAACCTAGGATCACTGGAATATATCATGCATGAACACTGGTGCTAGGCAATCTGGCCTAGGGGCTAAGCTAGCAATCTAGTATGGGGTCAGGCGATGACCGAATAAAAGAGCGTCAAAACACGATATATGAAGTTCCTAGCTATGAAGACTAAATAACTAACAGTATCAATTAGTTAATAGGCCGGGATAAGCTGTTCAGGCTAGCTAAATAAGGCATGCAAGGGAACAGCGACGCCATAAAAGGGCGTGTCCGGTAGCAGCACAGCTCCGCCTGAAAACATGAAATATCTCGAAAAGTATAAGTTACTTTACGGTCAGAGCTTATTTAAACAATACTGGGACCTGGTACTCAACTTTCCAGAAGAAGGCGAGGCTGAAGGTAGCGACATTACGAAGATGCAAGCCGATAAAAAAGCACAAGGGGAAGTCCGTCTTAACAAGGCAAGCTACTAAAAGAAGGATGAGGACGGACGTGACGTCATTTAGCAATGGCGCCCGTTTGTTTACGTTTCGAGTACCAAAAGTAGCCACGGACGAGTGTAGCTGTGGAACGGCTCCCCAGTTATTCTCCGCCCCTCCATATCGAAGTGTTAACTCTATATGGGGTGCAGATAGCTATGTGGCGTGTTAATACATGCGTCCCCTGTTGATATACGATGTCTTAAAGGGAAACCTTTAGGATACTCGCTCCAGAAGTAAGAATTCTGTGATAACCTGTGGTTTAATTCTCTGGGAATATCCTAGTAGTTAATATACCCAAGGAAGCTACCAAAAAGGAACCTTCCATCAGGACGTCATGGCTTGAGCCCAAAAAAGATTTTGTAACTTAATTAAATCATCACCTAAAGTAAAGTCTCTTGAAACGTAGAATTAGATCTTCTTGTGGGTTTCTACGGATATTTAAATTTATGATTTAAAATACTGAAACGCCATAAAACGGGTGTCTAAAATATCCTTTCTACTGAAAACCTTCTATTTACTCTCCTTCTGTAAAAGTACTTTTAACTAACCTTGATTTATTGGGAAAGTCTTTCAATATTAAGATTTTCGATGATCAATCTATTCTGAAAAGTGTTTTAATTCTTTCATTCTACCTTGTTTCGAGTATTGTTCTCATATCTCGTCTTCAGCTGCTGATTCTCATCTTGATTTGTTGGACAGAAACTTGTGGTATATTAAAACTCTTATCCCTGATCTAGATATCAATCTCTGGCACCTTCATTCAATTAGTTCGTTAACATTTTTCCTATAATTCTGACCATCCTTCAC
The DNA here is from genome assembly GCF_036898095.1 of Palaemon carinicauda. Classification (NCBI taxonomy): domain Eukaryota; kingdom Metazoa; phylum Arthropoda; class Malacostraca; order Decapoda; family Palaemonidae; genus Palaemon; species Palaemon carinicauda. Next base: position 66,203,907 of record NC_090760.1, on the reverse strand, counting down.
ATTCAGATCTTCCTGGATAATTCCATCCTGCTCGTAATACTAGGCATGCAGTTAATTCTAATAGTC
>NC_090760.1:66187497-66200841 GCF_036898095.1 Palaemon carinicauda | reverse complement strand
ATACCAGTCGGTTAATTGGTTGCCATATAACCTATGTTCCCCATTCCTGGCCAGTGATTTATAACATCGAAAGCCCTTGTTTATCTTATTATCCTTATCATTGTTAAGGGAAAGGTGCTCCTATCCTCATCGTAGACAAACCTTTCATTGACATAGCTCTCTCTCTCTCTCTCTCTCTCTCTCTCTCTCTCTCTCTCTCTCTCTCTCTCTCTCTCTCTCTCTCTCAAGCCTTGAATACCAAGTGGCTGAAAATGGAGGAATGTATGTAGGAACCGTTCCTTGAGAACTGTCAGCGAGATCGCGTGAATGGTCGCCTTCCGTGTGAGGTAGAATGCGACAGAAGAAGAATCCACCGCTCCCACTGAGTGGAGCCTGGCCTCTTCATGAAAGGGTTTGGTTGAGAAACAATACACTTTTTTTTATTTAGATCAAGAGACATATGTTATTCACGAAAATCAAGACGTGAACGATTGAATTTAATAATGAATAATTTTTATTAACCTTAAGGACAAGTAGAGAGCCAAATTATTAACCACAATTTCTTGAAAAATATAATGGGGTTCGAGTCCCGTTGAAACTCAATAGTTTCTTTGTTCGCTACAACCTTACCATCCTTTTGAGCTAATGATTGCAGACGTTTGGGGGAACCTATGGTCTATCTGCTGAGTCATCAGCAGCCATTGCCTGGCCCTCTTAGCTTTGGTGGAGAGGGGGCTTGGGCGCTGAACATGTGTATATGTGGTGAGTCTCTTGTGCATATTCCGGCTCGAAAGGGCAATGTCACTGCCCCTTGCCTCTGCCATTCATGAGTTGGCCACGGCACCAGCCACCCATTGAGACACTAACGCTAGAGAGTTATGGGGTCCTTTGACGGGCCAGACAGTACTACATTAGGTCCTTCTCTCTGGTTACGGTTCACTTTCCCTTTGCCTACACATACACTTGAATAGTATCGCCAATTCTTTACAGATTCTCCTCCGTCCTCATACGCTTGACAACACTGAGATTACCAAACAATTCTTCCTCACCCAAGGGGTTAACTACTGTACTGTAATTGTTCAGTGGCTACTTTCCTCTTGGTAAGGGTAGAAGAGAGTCTTTAGCTATGGTAAGCAGCTCTTCTAGAAGAAGGACACTCAAAATTAAACCATCGATCTCTAGTCTTGTGTAATGCCATAGCCTCTGTACCATGGTCTTCCACTGTCTTGGGTTAGAGGTCTCTTGCTTGAGGATAAACTCGGGCACACTATTCTGTCTTATTTCTCTTCCTCTTGTTTTGTTAAATATTTATAGTTTATATAGGAAATATTTATTTTAATGTTGTTACTGTTCTTTAAATATTTTATGTTCCCTTGTTTCCTTTTCTCACTGGGCTATTTTCCCTGTTGGGGCCCCTGGGCTTATAGCATCCTGCTCTTCCGGCTTGGGTTGTAGCTTAGCAAGTAATAATAATAATAATAATAATAATAATAATAATAATAATATTCCTAAAACATTTATACCTGTAGAGGCAATACAAAAAACGAGTTAAGATGCGACCAAAGGAAAGAGTAAAACTAGAAACTGTCACTGGCGACAAAATTAGATCATTTCTATTACGAATTCTTCTTTGAAAAATGTGAAAAGTGTGAAATTCACTTTTCAGCCATCTTTATCTACGTGTTCTTCTCCGCTTCTTGTCTTAGATGTTCTTAGAGAGAGAGAGAGAGAGAGAGAGAGAGAGAGAGAGAGAGAGAGAGAGAGAGAGAGAGAGAGAGAGAGAGAGAGAGATAAGATTTGACTCTCCTTTTCAAGAGCTCTTACTTTAGGGGACAAGTTGATTAAATTACAAAGCCTTTTAAATGAATGAAAAACTTATTTGAAAGTTCTGACATTTAGCAATTTAAATGATAATGGTTTTTAAGTGGTACGACCTATAAAGTGATTAGGCTATGTTAAAGATCTCGGTCTTTAAAGTAAACAATATAATCTAAGATTTTTAATAAGTCAATTAAAATAATGAAAATCTGATTTAAAGGGTCCAACAGTTTATCAATTGAAGGGATTCTGTTTTTAAATGGCTGGACCTTTAAAGTGATTATTTCGAAGAACTTGCCCTTTAAAGTTAGCAAAAGAATCTTAGATTTTAATGTCTTTTAAAAGAATGAAAAACTGATTTAAAGGGCCCAACATTTAGCAATTTAAAGGATTATTTTTTTAAATGGCCGGACATTTAAAGCGATTATTTTAAAGAGCGTCGCCTTTAAAGTAAACAATAGAATCTTAGATTTTGATAAGTCTTTTAAAAGAATAAAAAGCTGATTTAAAGGGTCCAACAGTTTAGTGATTTAAAGGATTATTTTTTTAAATGGTCGGACATTTAAAGTGATTATGTTGAAGAGCGTGGCCTTTAAAGTAAGCAATAGAATCTTAGATTTTAATGTTTTTTAAAAGAATGAAAAACTGATTTGAAGGTTCCAACATTTATTGAGTTAAAGGATTATTTTTAAATGGCCGGACATTTAAAGTGATTATGCTAAAGAACTCAGCCTTTGAAGTAAACAATTGCATCTTAGATTTTGATAAAGGTTCTATATTACTCACAATTCTATACCTATTGTATCTCTCATCTACAATTATGTGCTCACTTGTACACCAAGAAATAAAATGGTTATATAAGGGAGGGTCGACATAAAATGGTTATATAAGAGAGGGTCGAGATAACCATAAAAGGTAAATAAACGTATTATATTTTTCGTGGACTTGAGAGAGAGAGAGAGAGAGAGAGAGAGAGAGAGAGAGAGAGAGAGAGAGAGAGAGAGAGAGAGAGATTGAAAACCTTTCCAAGGAAGTATATAGAAATTAGACATGTCTCATATCTGGATCCATATGTATCCGGATTTATTTATATTTTTCTGTAACTGATTACATTCTTAGTCACCTTTATCCGAATACTTTTGAATTCTCCTGTATCCAGATTCGTTCTGAGCCATCTGTATCCGGATACATTTGGATCTAGCTGTATCCGAATTCACGTATATCCATATGTGTTTGATTACAATTGGATTCTTCAGTATTCAGATGTCTGGATTTTTTTGTACCCGGATACATTTCGATTCATGTGTACCCAGATATGCATGGATCCATGTGTATTCCGATACATTTGAATCTATTTTGACTCTTAATATTTGGATCAATCTGTATCCAAATATATTTACATATATTTGTGAATTTATACATTCCTGAATATATTTTATGTATCCTTATATTTTTTCATTCATCTGAGCCCAGATACATGCGGATCCATGAACAGTTGGCTTCATTAATTCCGGTACATTGACGTCTCCTTAGCTTCCTGAGAAGTGTACCGGAATTAATGGAGCTAACTGTACATCCGAATACATTTGAAAATCCCCAAAGAATGGCGCCAGGAGATTAAGAAATGAAAGAAAACGGGAAACTCATTAAAAGACTAATTAAAACGCAAATTACTTTCATCAAATCCAACGTAAAATGCTCTAACTGTTAAGAGAAACGCTTTTAGTTAAAGAGTCCTCAGTTAAATACAGGTTCAATTACGAAAAGTTCAATCATCTTCGTTTTTATTTCAAAAGTTCCGTTAAATATTCCGAAATATAACGATCGAAACTTTTGCCTCAATTGAAGCAGGTCCCTAAAACAAGTTGCCTATTTTTCAAAAATCTTCATATTTTTAATTTCTTTGCAATCTATAATTTAGTTTTCGAACATCTTAAAACGAGGACCTCTCCTCGATTGATCGATGTTTAACGAATTGATCGAAAGGTATTGGATATTGGCGATGCAATTCGGGTGGTTTCTGGAAGGAATCGACTAATAGATGCTTCGTTTGCAAACTGCAATTTTTGCTAAATACTGTAGTGATTGAGTCTTAAGATTTATGATATTCTGGTATGATTAAAGACTTGAATTTAATCTGTTTTTACATGAAAAAAAAAGACCAGCATTGATCATCTAAGTAATAATATGACTTGGCTATAAATACGCCATTGCCTCTGGCCTCTTTTGTGGGAATTTTTTTTCAGAAGACGTAAGTTATTACCAGCTTATGAAGATTTGTCTACAAAATTATTTTGCAAATCCTCTCTCTCTCTCTCTCTCTCTCTCTCTCTCTCTCTCTCTCTCTCTCTCTCTCTCTCTCTCTCTCTCTCTCTCAATCAAGTAACCCTCATTAACTCGATTTTCATCAAAGCGTCCGACCCAGTCGGGTCTGATCTGAAAAGCAGGGAAGAGGAAAGAGCGACGTTGTAACTTAGACCCGTACATTGTGACGGTGGCGGGAGGGGGGAGGGGTGATTAGGGATTTCCCCTGGTCCTTCCTCCCACTTCGTAAATTTGGACACTAATTGTGGCCCTCCTTCCCAAAGGGAGACAGAGAGGGAGTAGTTAATGGAAATTAACTGGAGGAGGAGAATTGATCTCCCGTGGCTGAGTCGGTAGCGCTGTGGAATCCGACACTAGAGGGGACTAGTTTGGATCTATTTGAATCTACTTATTGTAAGGGGTTTAGAATATGTGCTCTCTCTCTCTCTCTCTCTCTCTCTCTCTCTCTCTCTGTCATGTCATGTGTATAACTATGATTGTCTGGGAAGATGGCACAGTACGTTTGTCTACCATAGTCCACCCTACAGCGGGCAATATTCAATACTGGTTATGTCGACCCTCTCTTATATTACCAATGTATTTTCTATGTACTAGTTAATATGTATTTACAAATGATGGATAATATAGGTATATAGTTGCCTTTAATGTAGAACTAATTAATTACTTTAAAGGCCGAGCTCTTTAACATCATCACTTTAAAAGGTCTGACTATTTAAAAAATAATCATCCTTTAAATCGTTAGATGTTGGACCCTTCAAATCTGCTTTTCATTCTTTTAAAACAGATTTTGAGCGAAGCGAAAAATCTATTTTTGGGTGAGATAGCCATGACGTCCTGATGGAAGGTTCCTTTTTGGTAGCTTCCTTGGGTATATTAACTACTAGGATATTCCCAGAGAATTAAACCACAGGTTATCACAGAATTCTTACTTCTGGAGCGAGTATCCTAAAGGTTTCCCTTTAAGACATCGTATATCAACAGGGGACGCATGTATTAACACGCCACATAGCTATCTGCACCCCATATAGAGTTAACACTTCGATATGGAGGGGCGGAGAATAACTGGGGAGCCGTTCCACAGCTACACTCGTCCGTGGCTACTTTTGGTACTCGAAACGTAAACAAACGGGCGCCATTGCTAAATGACGTCACGTCCGTCCTCATCCTGATGCCAGCTGCTTGCTAATCTCCATGATACAGCAGGACAGGGCGGGGCCTGAAAGGCTGGACTAGAATAGCAGGGAGGGTCCATCAGGACGTCATGGCTATCTCACCCAAAAATAGATATTTCGCTTCGCTCAAAATCCGTTTTTTGGGCTCAAGCCATGACGTCCTGATGGAAGAGTACCAGAGAATCAATGTATCGTGGTAGATTTCCCCCTTATAGAGTAAGTGCCAAGGGCTTTGAATAAAGGTAAGCATTGTGACCTCGATAGAGGTTCCGTGGGGATGCAACTTCCTGCCCCCCCCCCCCCCCTGGCAGAGAAGTCCCAACGGTCCATGCCAAAGTTCAAAGTGGTCATCGAAGGACCACTCACCTTGCAGAGAGTACGTGAAGAACTCGGAGACAAGACAGAATGGTCGATATTCGTGTAGGAACATTCTCAATAACAGATAAGTGGTGGTTAGGCACTATATTTCATAGCTAGAGAACAGTCTGGTCTCGAAGATATGGCACAAGTAAGTATTCAATTAGGAATATTACACAGCATAGGTGAGTATATAATACGGATAGAACCTATTATTCTTCTTATATCAAGAGAAAGGGGATAATGAAACTATGACAACCATGTATTTCATAGTATGAGTAGGAGCGGAGAGAGACGCACAAGTAATAAAATAGAAATTTTATTTCACAATTGCAGGATATAGTAATAATAAATGCAATAAAGGATGTAAAGTTAATTTACAAATAAATTATAATGTACATAGCAATGAGAAGACTTCGCTCTTGAATCTGAAAGAAAATTTCAAATTATTAGAAAGCAAAAGTTCCATAGGAACGTCAGTCTTTAATAAGGAAAAAACACATCATGCTCTAGGCATGTGGCACTCATGTGACGACTATGACATTTCACCTTGTAAAGAACAGTCTATGAGAAACATTAAGTGTCCATGAAATCACTACGTATCACACGAGGGTCTAGATAGGCACCCGAAGAGTTAAAGTCCCAAGTAACTCACTGTTCTATGCAGAGTTAACTGCAGGTTTCATAACACTACCCGCGGCTACCACGAAATGTTTGACTTCATGCACTTGCTTCGCGTAGTGCTTGAAGAAAACACGCGAAGATTTCCATCCTGTGAAGCTCTTGAGGCTTTCAAAATCCATGCTCTGGAAAAAATTCAGAGACGACGCGACTTTTCTAGGATCGTGACCTGCGGGTGTACTGTCAGGATCCGCTCTGCGAATGAAGTAGGTGATTTTCGCTCTTAGTTGTTTCAGTGACAGGTCGCTACCCGATGTTTCTCCTTTGAAGAGTTGGCCTCCACCAAAGTCAGAAGTTCTTCGAAGATAGACCTTGAGGCTCTCTACCGGACATAGAGAGGCATCTTCTTTCAGGGGGCAGATTCTCCAAGGGCCCCATCTCTTGGTGGGTAGTTCATTTTTCGCGAGAAACGTCGGATCAGGGAAGAGGGTAAGGTCTCCTGAGTCTGTAAACAGGATGTGACCCTCGTCTCTTGATAATGCCACTATTTCGCTGACTCGGGCTCCTGAGGCAAGAGCAAAAAGAAATATAACTTTTTGAGTCAGGTCCTTGAGAGGGCACGAATCGTTGTCCAAGTTGGAGGCAAAATGGAGCACCTTGTCCAGGGACCAGGAGATAGGTTTTGGCGGAGGTGCTGGGCGTAGACGAGCGCATGCCTTCGGCAGTTTATTGAAGATGTCGCTGGACAGATCAATCTGGAAGGCGTACAGTAGTGGTCTAGTCAAGGCCGATTTGCAGGTAGAAATCGTGTTGGCTGCTAAGCCCTGTCCATGAAGGTGAATGAAGAAGGACATGCAAAAACTGATGGTGATTTCCATAGGATTTTTTGCCTTGACGAATGAGACCCACTTTCTCCAGGATGATTCGTATTGCCGTCGTGTGGATTCGGTCTTGTATTCCTCGAGGAAGTCTAGACTTTTCTTCGAGATCCCAAACCTTTTCTTCGCGGCTAGGGAGAGAAAATCATGAGATGAAGGTCCCTGACTTTCGATGGTGAAGCGAAGACAGTCGACTTCTGTACTTGCAGGGAGAGAACTGGGCCCGGGAGAGGGATCAGCGTGGGCTGCAGCTCCAGGACCAGGGGGTACCAATTGCTCCGGGGCCACTTGGGAGCCACTAGGGCCGCTGTCCCTTTGAAGGTTCTCAGCTTGGAGAGGACTTTCAGCAGAAGGTTGGTGGGAGGGAACAGGTAGATCCTGGACCATCTGTTCCAATCCAGTGACATGGCGTCCACTGCTTCGGCCTTGGGGTCCTCGTACGGGGCCACATAATGAGGAAGTTGATTGTTGTCGCTCGTTGCGAAGAGATCGATCTGAAGTTCCGGGACTTGGTGAGAGATGAAGAAGGATCTTGCGTCTAGAGACCATTCCGACTCTATCGAGCTTGTCCGAGATAGAGCGTCCGCCGTCACGTTGCGGAATCCTTGTAGGTGAACTGCAGACAGGTGCCATTTCTTCTTCTCTGCCAGGCGGAAGATTGGCAGAAGCACCTGATTTATCTGGGGCGATCTCGAGCCCTGACGATTGAGACATCGGACTACCACCGAGTTGTCCAGGGTCAGACGAATGTGGATCGAGGGAGGCGGAGAGAGTTTCTTCAGAGTGAGAAGGACCGCCATGGCCTCCAAGATGTTGATGTGAAACGTCTTGAATAGGGGAGACCATGTCCCTTGAGCCTGTTGTTGGTGGGAGTGACCTCCCCAACCCTCCAGCGAAGCGTCCGTGTGGATGTTGAGTGATGGAGGTGGATGTTGAAGAGGAATGGACCTTTTCAGGGCCTTTGCTTCCGACCACGGCTTTAAGAGTAACCGAAGTCTGTTTGGGAGCCGTCTCTTGAGGTCTCTTCGAGCGATGGATGCAGAACGTCTCAGGACTCCCGCGGCATCCTTTAGCTGTGCACGCAGCACTGGGTTTGTCACTGAGGCGAACTGTAGAGAGCCTAGAACTTGTTCCTGCTGACGTCTTGAGATCCGCTTGGATTTCAGCAGTTTTTTGACAGACCCCGCTATTTCTTTCCTTTTCTTCTGGGGAATGGAAAGGCGGTGTGACTGAAGATTCCACTGGATTCCTAACCATTGGAACTTCTGAGCTGGAGAGAGGCGAGATTTCTTTGTGTTTATCTTGAATCCCAGGTGTTCTAGAAACTGGGTGACCTTGTTGCAGGATCTTAGACAATCTTCGGGCGATGTCGCCCAGACCAGCCAGTCGTCGAGGTAGGCCATCACCTGGACGCCGCGGAGGCGGAGCTGTTGAACAATGGCGTCTGCCAGCTTTGTGAAGATCCGTGGGGCCACGTTGAGCCCGAAGGGCATGGCCCTGAAAGCATAGCTTTTCCTTTGGAGTCAAAATCCTAGGTAGGAGGAAGCGTGGTGGTTCATTGGAACGTGCCAGTAGGCATCTGCCAGGTCTATCGAGACCGTGTAGGAACCTTGAGGCAGAAGGGTCTGTATCTGTTGAAAAGTCAGCATCTTGAACTTGTTGTTCGCTATGAACTTGATGAGGGGGGATAAGTTTAGAATGACTCTGAGTTTGTCCTTCTTGGGGACGCAAAACAGTCTCCCTTGGAACCTGGTTGACTTTACCCTCCTTATCACCTTCTTGTTCAAGAGTTCTAGGACATATTCTTCCAGGAGTGGGGTTGACTGTTGGAAGAATTGCTGGAAGGTTGGGGGTGGTTGAGTCCAGCTCCAGCCTAGACCCTTCTTGACGATACTGTGTGCCCAGGGATCGAAGGTCCAACGATCCTGGAATTGGCGGAGTCTTCCTCCCACCGGAAGCACTTCATTGCTTCTGGCTTCCCGAGGGCTTACTACCTCGGCCGCTAGCTCCCTTTCCTCCTCTGCCTCTGGAGGGACGGCGAGATGCATCTCTGCCCGCACCTCTGTTTGAGCCTCTACCTTTGGGACGAAAGGTAGTTGACTGCTGCTCAAATGCAGGGGTGAAGACCGGCGACTGTGACAAGACCGGTTGGGTGACCAATTGAAAGGTCTGTTGTGGCTGAGCTGCCACTTGGGGAGTAGCGAATCCCGGAAACTGCCGTCTCTGTTGACGTTGCTGGGGTTTCGGCTTTGTGGGTTTCCTCTTAGGTTGAGGGCCGTCGTCCTGAGAGGATTTCCTTTTCTTCGACATGCCCCATTTATGGAGAAGGTTCCTGTTTTCCGTGGCGGCCTTGTCGGTGATCTCTTTCACTAGGGAGGAGGGAAAGAGGTGTTTACCCCAGATGTTGGAGGAAATCAGCCTCCGGGGTTCGTGTCTCACTGTAGCACTTGAGAACACGAATTCACGACAGGCTCTACGAGCCTTCGTGAAGCTGTACAGATCCTTTACTACTGTCGCCAGGTGTGTCTTGGCGAGGACCATGTAGTAGTCATGGACCCTAGTGTCACCGGCCATGACTTCGAGCTGTACTTGGAGGGACATAGATGCGGCGAGCCTTTCCTTCGTATCATGTTTCCGACGAAGGAGATGATCGTTAAGTTTCGGGAGGTCCTCGTTAAACTGACGACCAGCGACGTCAGGCTCTAGTTTCCCCACTACAAAGGTTGACTGGACGTCTTTCCAGTGTCTAACATCAGGGGGAGTGGTCAGGGAGAAGGGTCTGCACTCCTCCAGTGCAGGGCAAGGTTTCCCTTCTTCCACTGCCTTATGCACCGCAGTGAAGGCCTTTTCCAGAAAGGGGAAGGTCGCATCGTCTGGTGCGACGTAGGTCGGGTGCTTTTTGCTAAGCGCCGGTAGTTTAGAGCAGGTGAAGCCCCTACTTTTCACCGTGTTGGCTAACATAGCCTGGGCCTTCGGGAGATCGAACACGATAACCTCCTTTGGTTCGGTCTCTTCTTTAGAGGCAGGTTCAGACCTAAGTCGGACGTAACAGTCCGGGTAAGCCTCAAAGTTTGGGAAGAATTCCACTTCTTCCAGCGCGATCGAGCCGACCTTTTCGCTAATAAAGATCTTGCCCGTGGTGATCGGCATGTGCTCGGCATACCTCCATGGGTTAGTATCCGAGCATGCAGGGAGGTCCTTAACCGAAATCCTTTTCGGTTGCTTCGAACTTCCGAGGTTGGACCTGAAGAACTCATGCGTCTCGCGAAGTTGCTTATCCATGAGAGCTTCAAGCATCTTGAAGATCTCCTGAGTGTTGGTTGGATGGGGTAGGATCCGGGGTAGCGGATGTACAAGGGAGTGATACATCCGTCAGTGTAGGAGTTGGTGTAGGGGTGGATGTTGGAGCGACCTCCTGCTCCGACTCAGGGTATTCCACCTGATCTTCCTCATAGTCTAGTTCATCGCCCATGAGGTTCCTCTCCGTGTTCTCCGACACTTCCGACATACGTTCCACGTTGTCGGAGTCTAAACGGCACTCATGCATGGACTGAGCCATGACTACATCCGGTTCCACCACTATCTGGACGGTGGGAATCTGATCTTTAGGGACCACTGAGTCTGGTGATGCCTTTGGGAAAAGCAAGGCCCTCAAATCTTCAGTGGCGAGATACGGTCCGGTGGCGTTCTTCTGGAAGCCACGCACCCACTTGCATAGCTTCTCTCGAGCATTGTCCCTTACCTCCGCTGAAGGAGGATCGTCGAACGCTTCGACCAGACGACTCTTGCAGACTGTACAGTGCTGCGGGTCCCAGAATTTCAGTTCGCCTTTCTTATTGGCGCAGGGGGCGTGGGTCCGACACGCCGTGTGCCCGTAGAAGTGCGGGCGCTTCACACCACAGAAGTTGTGGTCACATTTGATGTACTCCTCCTGTAAAAGAAAGAGAACATGAGTATACAGAAGTCATAAGAGTGACTTACATTACCCTAAAGTTAAATTATAAGTAGTTAAACTTTAACTTAACATTAATTAATTTATAAAATTGTAATGTTAAAGAGTGGAGCGGGAAAGGAAGTAGATAGACACATACTTGTGCATCCCGCCCAGCTGGTTACCGTAACCTTATCAGTAGGCAATTTCGTTTGTGACCGAGGACACAAAGCGGAAATCTTCATGGACCGCCAAAGAAGGCAGAAGATAATTCTAGCAGAGATTGCCTGCGATGTATATCAAGGGCTGAGACCACTCAGACCTTTATAGTAAAAGGGAGGGGTAGTAGAGGACCCCATATGAGATCGGGTTCCGGCAACCAGCTGCGCTAAGACACACACAGTATGCTGGAAAATTGTGATATGCAAGAAGAGAGCACGGCCGTTAATAGAACGGTAAGACAATACCTATCCATCGGAGTAGCCAAGCTATCTGGTTGCAGTGTAGGGCTATCAGCATGTAGTTCATAGCTGGTAGAAGGGGTGCAAGGCCCTTGGCGCCGGCAGAACGGCGGCACGCTGGAGGCCGCTCCAGCAGGGTTTATGGCATTAGGGAAGACACATAGAGAATTCAGGTATAATGCCAGCTTGGCGGCCGCCGGCACAGCGGCGGCACTCCGGCAGGAGGCGGCGGCTCCGGCTGCCGGCTTGGTGACTAGTTCATGAGATAAGGTAGGAAGGTATGGTATACCCAGACCGCCGGCAATCAATGCCGGCACGCCGGAGGCCGGCCCGAAGGACGGACAACCGAAGCTAGGTAGTCTAAGGGTGGGCCATCAGCAACACGCCGACGGAAGGCGGTAGCCCTCCGGCACGCGGAAGGCTGTCGACTAGGGGAGGGAGGGTATCTCAGGAATGTGTTACCAAGAGAGGGGCGGTATCGCCGGCAGTAGAGGCGGCAAGGGACCGGCACCAGGATAGGAAGAGAGACAGAAGGAGGGATTGGAGGGGTAAGAACACGAACCCCTCTGGCATCCCACCTGAGTGAGTGTACCCATGATAGGAGTGGGTCCTATCACCCAATGGCAGGGGGCCGGCAGTCGGCCGGGTGCCAGAGTAACCCAAGGGAAGGTTAGGGTACACCCAAGAGAGGGGGAACCCCTGCGGACAAATCGCTTCCAGTGGCTAACCCCATAGGACGCTATGAAGGGTATATGTACCAGAACGGCCTGCCAACAGGAGTTCAAGATAGCCCTATCACTCCACCCGAAGGAGGAGTTGTAGGACTAGGGACAGATGTGTATAGGCTAGCCTATGTATAGGCTAGACCATACCAAGGGATAGGTGGGGAGGGAGAAGAAGAGGGGTCTTCCATAGGGGAGGCTCTGTACAAAAACGGCCACCAAGGAAGGGAGGACGCTCCCTAGCCAAGGGTAGGTAACCTGAATGAGAACGGTGCATGGGTACCGTCTCAAACTAAAAAGTACAGAACTAGCCCCCCCCCCCCCCCCCCCCCCGAGGCCTAACCTAGATAAGGGATGTTAAACCCCAAGCTAGGTAGGCTGAAAGACACATCGCAAGTTGCATGGAAGGTTAAGTAACCTAACCACAGCAACTCTGGAAGGACAGGCCGTTCCTCTTTCTCGGACGCAACCCTAAGGGGGGATCATTCCCTTAGGGAGGACAGAGAAGCGATAAATACTCTGATACGGACTTGATCCCCCTACATAGCAGGGGGAGCATGGCCACACAGAGGGAATGCCCGGAGGCAGGGGGTGAAGGGAGCATATAGGGGTCCTACATTTAGGTTAGGTTAGAAAGGCACACTATCAAACCGATCCCCTATATGGTCCCTGAAGGCGAAAAACACTTGCATCACAGTAAACAGTATAATAAATAATGCCACTATCTTCATAACTTAACCTAGGATCACTGGAATATATCATGCATGAACACTGGTGCTAGGCAATCTGGCCTAGGGGCTAAGCTAGCAATCTAGTATGGGGTCAGGCGATGACCGAATAAAAGAGCGTCAAAACACGATATATGAAGTTCCTAGCTATGAAGACTAAATAACTAACAGTATCAATTAGTTAATAGGCCGGGATAAGCTGTTCAGGCTAGCTAAATAAGGCATGCAAGGGAACAGCGACGCCATAAAAGGGCGTGTCCGGTAGCAGCACAGCTCCGCCTGAAAACATGAAATATCTCGAAAAGTATAAGTTACTTTACGGTCAGAGCTTATTTAAACAATACTGGGACCT
>NC_090760.1:66177497-66182497 GCF_036898095.1 Palaemon carinicauda | reverse complement strand
TATATATATATGTATGTATATATATATATATATATATATATATATATATATATATATATATATATATATATATTAATTCAAATAAGCCATATATTATACTCCCTTAATATCTGGATTTTCTCTATACCTCCCGATCAGAGACCCAAAGGGGAATCAACTCAAAGATAATAGCTTCTGGTCGGCCGGGGAATCGAACCCTGGTCCGAGAAACTGGGACGACAGTGACATACCATTTATAGTATATATGCTATTATCATTTAGTTGATTCCCCTTTGGGTCTCTGATCCCGAGGTATAGAGAGAATCTAGATATTAAGGGAGTATAATATATGGCTTTTTTCAATATGAAAAACATGTCTAAATGTGCAAAATGTATCATATATATATATATATATATATATATATATATATATATATATATATATATATATATATATATGTATATATATATATATATATATATATATGTATGTGTGTATATATATATGTATATACATATATCCATCCATATACCAAAGGCACTTCCCCCAATTTTGGGGGGTAGCCGACATCAACAAGAAACAAAACAAAAAAGGGGACCTCTACTCTTTACGTTCCTCCAGCCTAACCAGGGACTCAGCCGAGTTCAGCTGGTACTGCTAGGGTGCCACAGCCCAACCTCCCACATTTCCACCACAGATGAAGCTTCATACTGCTGAGTCCCCTACTGCTGCTACCTCCGCGGTCATCTAAGGCACCGGAGGAAGCAGCAGGGCCTACCGGAACTGCATCACAATCGCTCGCCATTCATTCCTATTTCTAGCACGCTCTCTTGCCTCTCTCACATCTATCCTCCTATCACCCAGAGCTTTCTTCACACCATCCATCCACCCAAACCTTGGCCTTCCTCTTGTACTTCTCCCATCAACTCTTGCATTCATCACCTTCTTTAGCAGACAGCCATTCTCCATTCTCTCAACATGGCCAAACCACCTCAACACATTCATATCCACTCTAGCCGCTAACTCATTTCTTACACCCGTTCTCACCCTCACCACTTCGTTCCTGACCCTATCTACTCGAGATACACCAGCCATACTCCTCAGACACTTCATCTCAAACACATTCAATTTCTGTCTCTCCATCACTTTCATTCCCCACAACTCCGATCCATACATCACAGTTGGTACAATCACTTTCTCATATAGAACTCTCTTTACATTCATGCCCAACCCTCTATTTTTTACTACTCCCTTAACTGCCCCCAACACTTTGCAACCTTCATTGACTCTCTGACGTACATCTGCTTCCACTCCACCATTTGCTGCAACAACAGACCCCAAGTACTTAAACTGATCCACCTCCTCAAGTAACTCTCCATTCAACATGACATTCAACCTTGCACCACCTTCCCTTCTCGTACATCTCATAACCTTACTCTTACCCACATTAACTCTCAACTTCCTTCTCTCACACACCCTTCCAAATTCTGTCACTAGTCGGTCAAGCTTCTCTTCTGTGTCTGCTACCAGTACAGTATCATCCGCAAACAACAACTGATTTACCTCCCATTCATGATCATTCTCGTCTACCAGTTTTAATCCTCGTCCAAGCACTCGAGCATTCACCTCTCTCACCACCCCATCAACATACAAATTAAACAACCACGGCGACATCACACATCCCTGTCTCAGCCCCACTCTCACCGGAAACCAATCGCTCACTTCATTTCCTATTCTAACACATGCTTTACTACCTTTGTAGAAACTTTTCACTGCTTGCAACAACCTTCCACCAACTCCATATAACCTCATCACATTCCACATTGCTTTCCTATCAACTCTATCATATGCTTTCTCCAGATCCATAAACGCAACATACACCTCCTTACCTTTTGCTAAATATTTCTCGCATATCTGCCTAACTGTAAAAATCTGATTCATACAACCCCTACCTCTTCTAAAACCACCCTGTACTTCCAAGATTGCATTCTCTGTTTTATCCTTAATCCTATTAATCAGTAATCTACCATACACTTTTCCAACTACGCTCAACAAACTAATACCTCTTGAATTACAACACTCATGCACATCTCCCTTACCCTTATATAGTGGTACAATACATGCACAGACCCAATCTACTGGTACCATTGACAACACAAAACACACATTAAACAATCTCACCAACCATTCAATTACAGTCACACCCCCTTCCTTCAACATCTCAGCTTTCACACCATCCATACCAGATGCTTTTCCTACTCTCGTTTCATCTAGTGCTCTCCTCACTTCCTCTATTGTAATCTCTCTCTCATTCTCATCTCCCATCACTGGCACCTCAACACCTGGAACAGCAATTATATCTGCCTCCCTATCATCCTCAACATTCAGCAAACTTTCAAAATATTCCGCCCACCTTTTCCTTGCCTCCTCTCCTTTTAACAACCTTCCATTTCCATCTTTCACTGTCTCTTCAATTCTTGCGCCGGCCTTTCTTACTCTCTTCACTTCTTTCCAAAACTTCTTCTTATTCTCTTCATATGACTGACCCAGTCCCTGACCCCACCTCAGGTCAGCTGCCCTCTTTGCCTCACGTACCTTGCGCTTTACTTCCACCTTTTTCTCTCTATATTTTTCATACTTCTCTATACTATTACTCTGCAGCCATTCTTCAAAAGCCCTCTTTTTCTCTTCCACTTTTACCTTCACTCCTTCATTCCACCATTCACTGCCCTTCCTCATGCTGCCTCCAACAACCTTCTTGCCACATACATCACTTGCAATCCCAACAAAATTTTCTTTTGCTAACTTCCACTCCTCTAAATTACCAGTTTCTCTTACTCTCACCTCGTCATATGCCATTTTCAACCTTTCCTGATATTTACTTTTTACCCCAGGTTTTATTAGCTCTTCAACCCTCACTAGCTCCCTTTTACATCCACCTACTCTATTCCCCCACTCTTTTGCTACAACCAATTTTCCTTCCACCAAAAAATGATCAGACATACCGTTAGCCATACCCCTAAACATGTGCACGTCTTTCAATCTTCCAAACATTCTTTTAGTTATCAACACATAATCCATTAATGCCCTTTCTACTACTCTTCCATTTGCCACTCTTACCCATGTATACTTATTTTTATCTTTCTTTTTAAAAAAGCTAGCACTTATTACCATCTCTTGTTCAACACACATATCTACCAGTCTCTCACCACTCTCATTTTCACCTGGTATGCCATACTTCCCAATGATACATATATATATATATATATATATATATATATATATATATATATATATATATATATATATATATATATATATATATCTACGAAAATGCAGACGTTCCTTCTCCACTGCAAGACAAAGGCCTTAAACATATTAATTCATATGTGAATTTTGTCTATTACCATCACCACGCTGGCCATTGCCAATTGGTGATGGTGGGAGACTTTAGCCTGATCGCTCACAGGAAACCAAGGAATTATTGGAAGCGCTTACTAGTACAGTCTTGCTGATCATACATACATACATACATATACCAAGGCACTTCCCCCAATTTTGGGGGGTAGCCGACATCAACAATTGAAACAAAACAAAAAAGGGGACCTCTACTCTCTACGTTCCTCCCAGCCTAACAAGGGACTCAACCGAGTTCAGCTGGTACTGCTAGGGTGCCACAGCCCAACCTCCCCCGTTATCCAACACAGATGAAGCTTCATAATGCTGAATCCCCTACTGCTGCTACCTGCGCGGTCATCTAAGGCATCGGAGGAAGCAGCAGGGCCTACCGGAACTGCGTCACAATCGCTCGCCATTCATTCCTATTTCTAGCACGCTCTCTTGCCTCTCTCACATCTATCCTCCTATCACTCAGAGCTTCCTTCACTCCATCCATCCACCCAAACCTTGGCCTTCCTCTTGTACTTCTCCCATCAACTCTTGCATTCATCATCTTCTTTAGCAGACAGCCATTTTCCATTCTCTCAACATGGCCAAACCACCTCAACACATTCATATCCACTCTAGCCGCTAACTCATTTCTTACACCCGTTCTCACTCTCACCACTTCGTTCCTAACCCTATCTACTCGAGATACACCAGCCATACTCCTTAGACACTTCATCTCAAACACATTCAATTTTTGTCTCTCCATCAATTTCATTCCCCACAACTCCGATCCATACATCACAGTTGGTACAATCACTTTCTCATATAGAACTTTCTTTACATTCATGCCCAACCCTCTATTTTTTACTACTCCCTTAACTGCCCCTAACACTTTGCAACCTTCATTCACTCTCTGGCGTACATCTGCTTCCACTCCACCATTTGCTGCAAAAACAGACCCCAAGTACTTAAACTGATCCACCTCCTCAAGTAACTCTCCATTCAACATGACATTTAACCTTGCACCACCTTCCCTTCTCGTACATCTCATAACCTTACTCTTACGCACATTAACTCTCAACTTCCTTCTCTCACACACTCTTCCAAATTCTGTCAATAATCGGCTAAGCTTCTCTTCTGTGTCTGCAACCAGTACAGTATCATCCGCAAACAACAACTGATTTACCTCCCATTCATGGTCATTCTCGTCTACCAGTTTTAATCCTCGTCCAAGCACTCGAGCATTCACCTCTCTCACCACTCCATCAACATACAAGTTAAACAACCACGGCGACATCACACATCCCTGTCTCAGCCCCACTCTCACCGGAAACCAATCGCTCACTTCATTTCCTATTCTAACACATGCTTTACTACCTTTGTAGAAACTTTTCACTGCTTGCAACAACCTTCCACCAACTCCATATAACCTCATCACATTCCACATTGCTTCCCTATCAACTCTATCATACGCTTTCTCCAGATCCATAAACGCAACATACACCTCCTTACCTTTTGCTAAATATTCCTCGTATATCTGCCTTACTGTAAAAATCTGATTCATACAACCCCTACCTCTTCTAAAACCACCCTGTACTTCTAAGATTGCATTCTCTGTTTTATCCTTGATCCT
>NC_090760.1:66167497-66172497 GCF_036898095.1 Palaemon carinicauda | reverse complement strand
CCGCTGCGAGTCGGTGCAAATGCGCCTCATTAAAAAAAATTAGTATAGTTACTTTGAGATGTTCTGATCCCAGGATTTTCACATTATGTCTGTTCTCTTTCCCTAAGACATGAAATGCTTAGTCATCACCAAAGCAAATTCAGTAAAGGAAAGTTTAATCTGCAGATATTTGTTCTAGAACGTTAATGTTAAAATTATTATAAATCTTTCAAAACTTTTACTTTTAAAAATATTAACATTATTATCATTATTATTTAAATTATTAGAAATGTTTGCAAACTCTTTTCATAAAAGATATTATTGTTAAGATTATTAAAAAATTTATAATTAAGATTAACAATATTATTATTGTTATTATTAATACTAAAATTATTAGAATTATTTGTAACATGTTTCCATCTTGTTTTATTATTTGGCTCGAGTGGCGGTATGTAGTTTTATGTAAGTCTGTTCAACATAAAAACATTTTCTGCAATTTTGAACTATTGAAGTTCCACACTGTTCTGTCTGTATGTACTTAGTTCTGCAGTTTCACTAAATCCTCTTTTATTATTATTATTATTATTATTATTATTATTATTATTATTAAATGTTAAGCTACAACCCTAGTTGGAAAAGCAGGATGCTATAAGCCCAGGAGCCCCATCAGGGAAAATAGCCCAGTGAGGAAAGGAAACAAGGAAAAATACAATATTTTAAGAATAGTAACATTAAAATAAATATTTCCTATATAAACTATAAAAACTTTAACAAAACAAGAAGAAGAGAAACTAGATAGGACGGTGTGCCCGAGTGTACCCTCAAGCAAGAGAACTCTAACCCAAGACAGTGGAAGACCATGGTATAGAGGCTATGGTACTACCCAAGACTAGAGAACAATGGTTTGATTTTGGAGTGTCATTATTCTAGAAGAGCTGGTTACCATAGCTAAAGAGTCTCTTCTACCCTTACCAAGAGGAAAGTAGCCACTGAACAATTACAGTGCAGTAGTTAACCCCTTGGGTGAAGAAGAATTATCTAGTAATCACAGTGTTGTCAGGTGTATGAGGACAGAGGAGAATCTGTAAAGGATAGGCCAGACTATTCGGTGTCTGTGTAGGCAACGGGAAAGAACCGTAACCAAAGAGAAGGATCCAATGTAATACTGTCTGGCCAGTCAAAGGACCCCATAACTCTCTAGCGGTAGTATCTCAATGGGTGGCTGGTGCCCTGGCCAACCTACTACCGATATTATGTCTTTTCTTCAAGAGTAGCCATTTTTACGAAATCTTTTAACAGTACCTCTTTCTTCAACGGAGGTACCGGAAATACACAAATGTAATGATTTAAAAAGTTTATGCTCTTGGGTACATAACACAATTCTGATTAAGATAACACATTAATGGCTTTTGTAAATATAGAAAATTTATTAAGAAACTTTATTACACCTTATGTATATGTATATGTATATATATATATATATATATATATATATATATATATATATATATATATATATATATATATATATATATCCCCACTTTGTAAGTGGAGATACCTTAGCGTGATGATCAGCAAAGCTGTATTAGTTAGGGCAACCCATACTAGGTTGTTGTGCTGTGAGCGATCAGACTAAAGTCTCTCACCATCACCAATATGCATAGGACAGCGTGGTGACGAAAACTGCCCAAACCTTAGACATAAATAAGGACATATCTGAGACCTTTGTTCTGCAGTGGACTAGAAACAGCTGTATTTGTTGCTGTTTTATTATTATTATTATTATTATTATCTATATATTGATACGATAGCGTGAGTTATTTATTTTGTCACGCTTTAAAGAAAACGGAAATAATTTCATGGTATACTCTTACAAATTCACGCTTTAAAGAAAACGGAAATAATTTCATGGTATACTCTTACAAATTCACGCTTTAAAGAAAACGGAAATAATTTCATGGTATACTCTTACAAATTCACATTAGACTTTGATTACTTAACCAAAGCACATCTTATATAGTTTTCCCAATTTTGTCTTTAGCACCTGACTTTTTTTTTAAATATTAGACAAAAAATTGAGTTCTATCAATTTCCATAACCTAGATTATAAAATTAACCTCGGGACATTTTATTCAAACATGTATAGGTTAGGATCAAGATAATTAGTATTTAAAATATCATTTCCTGTAATTTACATGGGTTCCGCTAGTTATTATTATTATTATTAGTATTATTATTATTATTATTATTATTATTATTATTATTATTATTATTATTATTAGCAGCTAAGCTACTACCCTAGTTAGAAAAGCAGGATGGTAAAAGCACAAGGGCTCCAACAAGAAAATATATCCCAATGAATAAAGTAAATAAATAAACTAAAAGAGACGCAATGAACAATTAAAATACGATAACTTAAGAACAAAATGTAGCAATTATATACGTACATATGAATAAACATTTGACATAAACATTTCTCCAAAGGAACACAACAGCGCACGTATGAAAGCATTGAACTTTCCATCCTAAATTTGATATGCCAAGAAGAATTTCAATCAACTTTTATATGCGAAAATGACACTTGAATATCAACACACACACACTCTCTCTCTCTCTCTCTCTCTCTCTCTCTCTCTCTCTCTCTCTCTCTCTCTCCTCTTACGAGCTCTTATCAAAATTCCAATGTGAAAGTGGGCGTGCATTCTGCGTAGACTTGTCTCGTGAATATGTCATTCTTGAAGGAGCTATATTGCCTTGGCCTATCAAGAGAAGAGCGGGGAACTGGTGTGTGATAGATGACACGTACTTTTGGGTCTCTCTCTCTCTCTCTCTCTCTCTCTCTCTCTCTCTCTCTCTCTCCTCTCTCTCTCTCTCTCTTTATGTATATATATATATATATATATATATATATATATATATATATATAATATATATACCTTAACGTGGGGAAAAGGATAGTGTATCGCCATGATCAGCAAAGCTGTACTAAGTTGGTTTACTGGGAGCGAGCAGACTAAAGTCTCCCACCATCACTAGTCTGCAGTGGCCAGCGTGATGATGAAAACTGGCCAAACCCTAGACATAAATAATGACATATCTGAGGCCTTTGTCCTGCAGTTGACTAGAAACAGGTGCATTTGTTGCCCTTTTTTATTTTTATTTATTTATTTATTATTTTTTTTTTTTTTTGCATGAATGGTGTCGTAGTGTATAAGGCATAAGATGGGCTTTTTATGAGCCCTATTTGTAGATGTACGAAGTTACTTATGGTATGGAAGCTAATGTTTTTCTGGGGGGTGAAGCCGCAAGACCCAAGCTGTTATCTTAACCTCGGTAGATTCTGGGGCTCTGTTGTAGTTAGCGTTGTGGTGGCCGATGTGGTAACGTCCCTGACTGGTGAACGCCAGACTGGGGTTCGAGTTTCCCTCAAACTTGTTGGTTTCTTTGGTCGCTGCAACCTCACCACCCTAGTGCGATATGGATGGGAGGGTTTGGGGGAGCGTATAGATCTATCTGCTGAGTCCTCATCAGTCATTGTCTAGCCTCCCTTGGTCTTAGCTTGAGTGGAGAGGGGTCTTGGTCATTGTTCATAGAAATATATTATCAGGCTCTAGGGCATTGTCCTGCTTGATAGGGCAATGTCAGCATCCCTCGCCTCTGCCATTCATGAGCGGCCTTTAAATCTTTAAGATGATTTGTCAACGATAGCCTGGAATTAATACTATTTGGACATGGTGATTTATATATATATATATATAGAGAGAGAGAGAGATAGAGAGAGAGAGAGAGAGAGAGAGAGAGAGAGAGAGAGAGAGAGAGAGAGAGATTGATTCTGGTCACGCTGAGCTATCCACGTCCCTCTGGTAGTGGAGAGGGAGTAGTCATTCCCTGTGAATGGAGTGCCTCTGTGCAAATCTATCTAAATATTTAACTGTGAATTTTGACGGGTTACTTACACTATTGTATATAAAATATATACAAATTGTGTATACACAATACCAGCAAATGCATCTGTTTCTAGTCAGTCCACTGCTGGACAAAGCCCTCAGAAATGTCCTCATTCATCATCACGCTGGCCAGTGCTGATTCATGATGCTAGGAGACTTAATATGAATAGCTCTGACTATTACAGCTTTGCTGATCATGTCAGTACGCAAACCCTTTCACCACTTTAAGGTATCCCCTTACAGAAAGAGAAATATATATACACACACACATATATATATATATATATATATATATATATGTGTGTGTGTCTGTAAATTTATGTGTGTGTGTGTGTGTATAATACGTCTGTATCAGTTTGCGTACAAATTCTCATAAACAGATAACCACAATATATGTCAGTGAGAAAGATTTTTTTAACAAAAAAAAAATATGAAAAACAATGTTTTTATAGAAAGGAAAGGTTGGCATCCCCGTATTAAATAGGAAATGTCGGCATCCTTGTCTTAAAAATATATTGGCAGCTCTGTCTCAAAGAACAAAGATTGGCAACATTGTTTCAATAACGAAAGGTTGGCAACACTATCAACAATCCTCCATCAAATTCGGCCAAGGACATTTCTTCACTCCGATGTCTTATTTAAGTTCGGGGAATTGAATTATGTCAAATTGACTCTTGATCGTTTGATGAGTCAGATTAAAAATGGATTCTCATAATCGGATTCTAGGATTCAAGATTTATTTGAGGAGATGCAAATAGTTAAATTCCTTTTTTTTTTTTATCTTATAACTAGATGGAATTCACAAATTTTCTTGTTCAAAGTTTATTTATTGAATCTCCATTCTTGAATTCTTATGAAATAATTGCAACGTAACCAGAGCTTTAATATTTGGTTATAATCCAGTCATCTACCTATTTGACGGCTGGTCAAATTTACTGGATTCTTGTAATAAAAATCGATTGAAGGAATTTTTTTAATAAATTGATTAGAATAGATTCTTATAATAACTAATTGTTAACATGACTTTTTTTTATTTTCTAAAGTTCTTATGTATATATATATATATATATATAT
>NC_090760.1:66157497-66164997 GCF_036898095.1 Palaemon carinicauda | reverse complement strand
TATTATCAATTTCACAGATAATCTTTATTTTTTTTATTTAATCTTATTATTACTATTATTTTTATCTTTTTATTTCACATTTTCCTTCTGTAATTACTCATCTCTCTTCTATAAATATTTTACTTTTTAAACTTCTTCTCTAATAGCAATTCGTGTCTACTTCTACTTTTACTTTTTCCTTACTTTCTCCTTTTATATAGCTTCTCTTTTACAAATCTTTTACCTTTTAATCTTTTTTTATCTATCTATTCGCATCTATTTTTCTCATTTTTACTTTTTTCTTACTTTCTCCTCTCCCCGGTTCTTATTTATTCTCTTATTGCTCTTTCATGTTCTCCTTGTTCTTTTGCTTGTTCTATTTTTATCCGTATCATCTATTCTCATCTAAATTTTTCTCATTTTTACTTTTTTCTTCTATTTGTTCTATTCATACTCTATCTTTACCCTGCTTTTGATTTATCTTCTTAATCTTCTTCGTTTTGTTCTGCTTGTTCTTCTATTTTTCTCTCCTTATCACCCATTCGCATCTAATTTTTTGTATTTTTTTTCTTACTCTCTCCTTTCCCCTTTTCTTATTTATCATTTCCATCTTCCATTTTCTTCTTCTTGGGCTTCTGCTTATTCTCTCTCTCTCTCTCTCTCTCTCTCTCTCTCTCTCTCTCTCTCTCTCTGTATCTATCTTTTTCTCATTTTTGCATTTTCCATGCTCTCTCCTTTCCCCTTTTCTTATTTATCATTTCCATCTTCCATTTTCTTCTTCTTGTGCCTCTCTCTCTCTCTCTCTCTCTCTCTCTCTCTCTCTCTCTCTCTATTCGTATCTAAATTTTTCTAATTTCTGCATTTTCCATGCTCTCTCCTTTCCCCTCTTATTTATCCTCTTAATCTTCTTCCACTTTCTCCTTCCTGTTCTTCTTCACCAACCCTCGACCTACAGAAACGTTAGGCCTACTCAAACCCAATAAACAATTCAGTGTAGGCCTACAGTCCCAACATGTAAATGTAAGCATTGTCCAATTAGCCTAGTTGTTGTCGTTATGGCATTTGCCAAGTATGTTCAGTTGTTTGTGCTTCTCTGAGCCTTTTGTTGGTTCGTTTGTGAGTCAAAGGCCAAGTTTGTTTACTTGTTTGCCTTTCTTTATCTATTTATATAATTTTTAAGTTTTATTCCAGCTGTGACCAGTTTGTGGAATGATCTTCCTAATACAGGTGTTGAATCTTTGTGGTGGCAGATGCGGTAACGTCCCTGACTATACTCAATTTTTTTAATGAGGCGCATTTGCACTGACTCGCAGCGGTGCCCTTTTGGTTCGGAAAAGTTTCCTGGTATCTGATTGGTTAGAATTATCTTGTCCAACCAATCAGCGATCAGGAAACTTTTCCGAGCTATAAGGGCACCCCTGCGAGTCTGTACAAATCTGCCTCACTAAAAAGAATTCACTATAGTGAACGCTAGACTGGGGTTCGAGTCCCACTCAAACTCGTTTGTTTCTTTTTTTCGCTGCAACCTCACCATCCTTGTGAGCTAAGGAGTGGGGTTTGG
Organism: Palaemon carinicauda; assembly: GCF_036898095.1. NCBI lineage: Eukaryota > Metazoa > Arthropoda > Malacostraca > Decapoda > Palaemonidae > Palaemon > Palaemon carinicauda. The sequence continues at coordinate 66,163,457 of NC_090760.1, read as the reverse complement.
GGGAGCCTATGCGTCTATCTGCTGAGTCCTGGCTCTCCTTGGTCCTAGCTTGGTCAGTCTCTAGGGTATTATCCTGCTTGATAGGGCAATGTCACTGTCCCTTGTTTTGCCATTCATGAGCAGCCTTTAAAACTATAAACTTCAGACATTAAAATTTATAGTGATTGTTGGTATGATGAACAGGTTGACATAATAGTTTTATAGTTTATGATATATCTAATTTCACGTTGTTATTGATCTTGTGATATTTTATATTTTTCATTCATTACTTATTATATATAGTTTATTTATTTCCTTATTTCCTTTCCTAACTGGGCTATTTTCCCTGGTGCAGCCCTTGGGTTTGTAGCATGTTGTTTTTCCAATTAGTGTTGTAGCTTAGCTATTATGATAATAATAATAATAATAATAATAATAATAATAATGATAATAATAATAATAATAATAATAATAATTATATAGTGCCTCCATTAGACTTGAGCCTGGATTCAAACCTATCTCTATGAGTCGTAGTCAAATCAGACAATAGACTTAATCTATTCGGCTTTTAATGAAGATAGCCGACTTCTTAAGTCTTCAGTCTAGTTTTATATCAATTCAGATGAATAGGTTCGAATCCCAGACTGGGTAGAAATACGATATTCAACTCTATTTGGGGATCAATATTTGAAAGACTAAAATTCGCGTGTGCTAAAAATTAATTAATGTTTTCTATGATCCAGATACTATACCTATATAGAAATGAATTGATATTGAAGCCCCTCTCCGCCCGAGCTAGGACCAGGGAGGGCCTGGCAATGGCTGCTGATAAGTCAGCAGGTACACCTAATGGCTCCCCCAAGCTCACAAGGATGGTGATCTTTCAAACACTTCAAGAAACTATCGAGTTTGTCGGGTCTCGAACACCAGTCCATCATCTCGGTAGAACGTGATTATCCAATAGGCATCGAGCTAAATCTCTGCCATTAAGTTTATCCAGGAAGATTCCTTATCACGAGGAATCCTGTTTAAAGGTTTAAAAGGCCAATCATGAATGGCAGAGACAAGGGACAATGACATTGCCCTATCAAGCGGGACAATGCCGACAATGCCCTAGAGACCGACCATATGATCAGCGCCCAAGCCTCCTCTCCACCCAAGCTAGGACCAAGGAGGGCCAGGCAATGGCTGCTGATGACTCGGCAAATACACCTATGGGCTCCCCTAAATCCACCCCCCAGCTTTAGCTCACAAGGATGGTGAGGTTGCAGTGACCAAAGGAACTAACGAATCTGAGCGGGACTCGAGCCTCAGTCTAACAATCACCAGGCAAGGACGCTACTACCAGGCCATCATAGTTCTGAGAAGCACAGGGGAATTGGTCTTGCAGGAATTATTCCAAAGGATTCCAATTGAATTCGATAGGAATCGAGTTCCACTTGGAATTGTTTACACTCCACTTGCTCTCTGACGTGATCTTCTTCCTCCAGAGAATTTTGAGATTTTGAACGACATCCAAGGCGTCTTTCTCTCTTATACTTCTTGCAAGATTTTTCCATTTCGTCTGTTGACAAATCCTGTCATTCAAGTTTTCTGATTTGCGAAATTCGTCTATAGCTGTGGTGGCCTATTGGAAACGTCCTTGTCTGGCGATCTGCCAGATTGGGGTTCGAGTCCCGCTCAAACTCGTCACTTCCATTAGTGTCTGCAACCTCACCAGACTTGCCGAGTCATCAACAGCCATTGTCTGTCCATCTCGGATTCTAGCTTGGGTAGAGAGAGGTCTTGGGCGCTGCTCATTTGTATATATGGTCAGTCTCTAGGGCATTGTCAGTGTTCCTTGCCTCTGCCATTCATGAGTGACCTTTAGAAAAAAAAGGTCACTCATATTCAGCTAAAAAAGTGTATCAAAGACAATTATTCACGATGGAAAGTGGAGATGAAAGGATGAATTGAATAACAGAACTTTTTGACGTCAAAAAGAATCTTTATGCAAATCGAAGGAGGCAGATCTCGACGTCACATCCAAACAAGGAGACAGGGAGTGACAGAGGAGGAAGGATAAGAAGGAGAAGGATCAACAGTAAAAACTAATAACTTAGACAAGTTCTGGAAACTTCCATTTTCTCAAAGACTTTGGGGAAGACAGGCAGGACAGGGAACCGTCACAAATAAAGCCTTCTCTTTTTGTAAAGGTCGCCCATGAATGGCAGAGGCAAGGGACAGTGACATTTCCCTAGCAAGCAGGACAATGCCCTAGAGACTGACCATATTTATATGTGATCAGCGCCCAAGACCCCTCTCCACCCAAGCTAGGACCTGGAATGGCCCGACAATGGCTGCTGATGACTCAGTAAGTAGACCTATAGGCTCCCACTAACCCCCATCCATAGCTCCAAAGGATTGTGAGGAATTAACGAGTTCGAGTGGGACTCAAACCCCAGTCTGGCAATCACCAGGGGGATGTCCAGGCAATGGCTGCTGGTGATTCAACAAATAGACCTATAGGTTCCTCTAAACCCACCACCTTTAGCTCACAAGGTGCGGAGGTTGTAGACACTACAAGAAACTATCGAGTTTGAGCCTGACTCGAACCCCAGTTCGACAGATCACTAGGCATGGACGTTTTATGTGAGTGATTCGAAACCTTTTTATGTTTAGAAAATACGTTAGATTTGAAAGATGTCTCGTTGGTAGTAGGTTGGCTAGGGCACTAGTCACACGTTGAGATACGTTAGATTAGATAGTTATTGGGTCCTTTGACTGGCAAGACAGTACAACATTGGATCCCTCTCCCTGGTTACGGATAATTTTTTCTCTGCCTACATATACACCGAATAGTCTGACCTATTCTTTCCACAATATCCTCTGTTCTCGTCCACTTGACAACACTGAGATTACCAAACAATTCTTCTTCTCTCAGGAGGTTAACTACTGCACTGTTATTATTCAGTGACCACTCCCTCTTTGTAAGGGTAGAAGAGACACTTTAGCTATGGTAAGCAGCTCTTCTAGGAGAAGGACACTCCAAAATCAAACCATTGTTCACTAGTCATGTGTAGTGGCATAGCCTCTGTACCATGGTCTTTCACTGTCTTGGGTTAGAGTTCTCTTGCTTGAGGGTACACTCGGGCACACTATTCTAACTACTTCTCTTCGTGTGTGTTTTTTTTTTTTTTTTGAGGTTTTTATAGTTTATATTTGAACGATTTATTTTATTGTTGTTGTTGTTATATTTATACAGTATATACATTAATATATCGAGTATGTATATACGTATATGTATACATATATATACCTATTTATATGTATATACATCAATATATATATATATATATATATATATGTGTGTGTGTGTGTATGTATACATATATATAGATATATATGCACCACACACACACACACACACACATATATATATATATATATACATATATATATGTGTGTGTGTGTATACATACATACAGGTGAATATGCAACACATATATATATATATATATACACATATATATACTGTATATATATATATATATATATATATATATATATATATATATATATATATATATATATATATATATATATATATATGTATGTATATAGCAGAAAAGATAGAAGATTGGTGATGACTATAGAAATTGTGCCCATGAAAGGAACTGGTATTCTCTTTGAGAGCTGATCTAAACTGAAGATAGGTCACGATCACTGACCTGCCTTCGTTTCACTCTTTTCATTCTCAATCGACTCATTCCACCCCGAAAACCTCAAGGTTGAACCTCTCTATGATAGAATGGTGCTGGAAAGTGTTTAACGGAAGGTTGACTAATGGGTTGTTCTGTGTCTGGTGAATGTGTAAGAGAGTTTGAAATATGCGTTTCGATATTTCTTGTTTTATTGATTTCATGTTTGTATTCATTTCACACACATGATTTTACGTAGATATATATGCAGTATATAAATATATATATATATATATATATATATGTATATATATATATATATATATATATATATGAATATATATATATATAAATATATATAGATATATATATATATATATATATATATATATATATATATATATATATATATATACATATATATATGTGTGTATATATATTTATATATATAAATATATTCAAACATATATATACACACATATAGATATACATATATATACTATATATATATAGTATGTATATACATATATATATATATATATATATATATATATATATATATATATATATATATATATATATGTATATATACATATATACATATACATATATATATATATATATATATATATATATATACTGTATATACTTATAATAATAATAATAATAATAATAATAATAATAATAATAATAATAATAATAATAATAATAAATTAAGTAGAAAAATCAATCAGAGATTTCAGACCTCCGCCAATGAAGATTGTCAACAATTTAATCAAGTCTACGCACCAAATTTATTTTATAAATTGTTTAATTTCAATGATTCTATATAAAAATTTTGATCATGGTTTGTTTGAGAAATAGAAAACAATAAATTAGATTTTTTGTGCAAATTATATTTTTAAGTTTTTTTTTTTTTTATAAATGCTTTAGTTTAAATGATTCTGTATTAGGTTTTTTATCATGGTTTGTTAAAGAAATAGAAAATAGTAAATAAAATTTTATGTGTAAATTATATTTTTCAATAAGTTTCTTAATAAATGGTTTCGGTTTAATGATTCTAAATATAGCTTTTTATCATGGTTGGTTTAAGAAATAGAAAAGAATGAATAGAAATTTTTCCCAAAATTTTCATATATTTATGAAAATTATTTAAACATCTAAAGTACAGAGAATTTATATATGAGAATTTCTTAGAACATCAAAAGAAAATACACTTGATGTTATGGACATTGAAATGTAAAGAATTTTCAAACTAAAAAAAAATTTTAAGTTTCTAAATTGTTTTTTATGGTTATTAGATCTCAAAATTGTTATTAACATTATTGCTATCATTTCTCAAAAGGTGCTGAATACCGTATGGTTAGTGCCGACACTACGCTCCAAGTAATGCACTGTAGGCATTATTAAATATCCTCCTAAGCTAAAATATCATGAATATAATAACTAACAAAAATAATAAGAAATAATTGTTGTTATTTTTATTATTACTATTATTATTATTATTATTATTATTATTATTATTATTATTATTATTATTATTATTATTATGACTTGTGTACAAAACCCATCAAAAATAACGGATAGATATACACACATAGATACAACCCTTCTCACCCCCCTCCCCCTTTCCTAACTACCACACGGCAGTTTGGGTAATTTGTAGGAGATTGTCGATTCCGAGTGCTGCCGCTCAGTGGGAAAGGAAATATTTATGTATATTTATATATATGTATATATATGATTATATATACAGTATATTTGTATATAAATATATATTGTATATATATATATATATATATATATATATATATATATATATATATATATATTACATGCATATATATATATATATATATATATATATATATATATATATATATATATATATATATATATATATATTTATATATATATATATATATATATATATATATATTTATATTTATATATATATATATATATATAGAGAGAGAGAGAGAGAGAGAGAGAGAGAGAGAGAGAGGAGAGAGAGAGAGAGAGAGAGAGAGAGCCAGTCATTTGCTATTTACTATTATTATTATTATTATTATTATTATTATTATTATTATTAGTATTATTATTATTATTATCATAGCAAATTTACAAATACTGATAATCGAAAAAGTTAAATTTTCTAATATCATTAAAATTTCATAAAAATAAAGAAATTTCAAAACCTTCATTCTGGAAAACTAAAGGATACTGGATCCATATCCCTTTCCGCTGCTATGAATGTTCCAGATTCACCTTATTTTTCTCTTCCGGGACTGGACGACGGCA